>NW_025918148.1:0-36509 GCF_019202785.1 Penaeus chinensis | reverse complement strand
AGGGAGGGAGAGAGAAAGAGGGAGGTAAAGAGAGAGAGAGAAAAGAGAGGAGTAGGGCGAGGGGGAGGGAGAAGAGAGAGACCACAGAGAGAGGAGGGGGATAGCGACGGATGAGTGTCGGAGAGAGACGGAAAGAGGACGGAATGAGAGAGGGAGGAGGGAGCGGGAGAGAGTAGGTAGGAGGAGGGAGGGATGGTAACGAGAGAGGGAGAGGGAGGAGAGTGAAATTATAGAAGGCTGTGAAACGGTAGAAGGAATGAGAGAGGAGGCGGATCAGAGATAGAGAGGATGATAAGAGAGACAGAAAGAGGAAAGGAATGAAGAGAAAGAGGACAGAAAAAGGAAGGGAGGAAGAGAGACAGAGAGAGAAAGAGAGAGAGAGAGAAAGAGAGAGACAGGGAGGGAGGGAGAGAAAGAGAAAGGGAAAGAGAGAAAGAGGGAGGGTAGGAGAGAGAGAGAAAGAGGGAGGGAGAGAGAGGGAGGAAGAGGGAGAGAGATGGTAGGAGGGGGAGGGAGGTAGCGAGAGAGGGAGAGGTAGAGAGTAAAATTATAGGAGGGCGTGAAAGGTAGGAAGAATGAGAGAGAGGGAGGAGAGTGTGGGGATTCAGAGATAGGAGGATGGAAGAGAGACAGAAAGAGGAAGGGAGAAGAGAGGACAGAAAAAGGAAGGGTGTGGGAGGAGAGAGACAGAAAGAGAAAACGAGAGAGAGTCGAGCGGAGAGATTTATGAAGAGATGGAGAGAGAGGAGAGAAAGGGAAGAGGAGATAAGTGGGAGGGAAGAGAGAGGGAGAATGAGGGAGAAAGAGGGGTATATGGAGGGAGGGGAAAAGCGGAAGGGAAAGAGAGAGGGGAAAGTGGGAGGGAAAAAATCAAAAAAAAACAAACAATAAATAACAAAAGGGACGACGATAGAGACAGAAAGAGGGAAGGAAAGAGAGAGGGAGAATGGGGGGGGAGGGGGGGGGAAAGAGTGGGAGAGAGATGGAGAGAAAAGAGGGATGGCGGCGAAAGAGAGAGAAAGAGGGAGAGAGCCAGGCAGAGAGAAGGGGGGAGAGAGGAGGAGAGAGTCGGAGAGCGACGGGGAAGCGGAGGAAGGGAGGGAGGGAGGGTAGGGAGGGAGGAGAGGAGAGGAATGGATGAGAGAGCGGGGGGAGGAGGGAGGGGGGAGGGAGGAGAGAGAGGGAGGAAGGGAGGGAGGAAAGGAGGGCAGGGAGAGAAATGGAGGAGCGAAAGACGAAGAGAGAGATGAGAGAAAGAGAGAGAACGAGAAGAGTGATGAGAAGAGATGAGAGAGGAGAGAGTGAGATGAGAGAGAGAGTGTGAGAGAGACGTGGCTAGGGTCGTCAGAGGAAGAGGAGAGAGAGAAGAGATGGCAGAGAGGAGAGCACCGACGTGTGTAGCACCGGAAGAGCGAGACGAAGAGAAAAGAATGAGTCGTCGAGACCCGACTGCAACTTACGATCGCGCCCAAGGGGCCGGGAGGAGGGAGGACGCAGCCATCGGGGAGGAATGGGTGTGAGAGAGAGAGGAAGAGCGAGAGAGAGAGAGGAAGGAGAAAGAGGAGGAAGAGAAGAGCTAAGATGAGAGTCGACAGCCGAGAGAGAGAGGAGAGAGTGAGGTATAGGGAAGGGAGGGAGGAGCGAGAGGGAGTTAAGGTGAGGGCCTGAAAGAGAGTGCGAGGAAGGGAGTTGGACGAGTGGGGGAAGGGGGAGGGAGAGAGAGACGAAGAGAGAGAGGGAGAGAGGAGGAGAGAGAGAGAGGGGAGAAAAGAAGAGAAAGAGAGAGAGGAGAGGGGGTGTAAAGAGAGAGAGGAAAAGGGGAGAGAGGGTTGAGGAGAGAGAGAGGAAGAGAGAGAGAGAGAGGAAGAGAGAAGATAGGGAAGAGAGAGAGAGAGGAAGAGGAGAGGAGGAAAAGAGAGAGGAGAGAGGAAGAGGGGAGAGAGAGGAAGAGAGGAGAGGGGAGGGGGGAAAAAAAGGGATGAAGAAAGAGGAAGAGGAAAGAGAGAAGAGAGGAAGAGAGAGGAGAGAGGGGAGAGAGGAGAAGAGACGTAGGGGAAAAGAGGGAGAGAGGAGGAGAGAAAGAGAGAAGAGAGAGAGAGAGAAGAGAGAGACAGAGAGAGCGAGAGTTGAAAGTGAGAGAGAGAGATAGAGGAAGAGGAGAGAGGAAGAGAGAGAGAGAGAGAGGGATAGCGAGGAGAATAAGAGATGAGAGAGAGAGGAAAGAGAGAGAGAGAAAGACGGGGAATGAGATGACGAGGAGAGGAAGAGAGAGACCGAGAAAGGAAGAGAGAGACAGAGAGAGAGAGGGGGGAAGGGAAAAGAGGAGAGAGAGAAGAAGAGAGAGGAGAGGAGAGATAGAGAGAGAGAGGATGAGAGATAGGAGAGAGGAAGAGAGAGAGAGAGAGGAGAGAAGAGAGGAAGAAGATGAAGAGAGAAAGAGGGAGAGGGAGGGGCGAGGAGGGAGGAAGGGAGAGTGAGAGAGAAAAGAGAGGAAGGGAGATAGAGAGGGGGGAAGGGGAGAGAGAGAGAGAGAGAGAGAGAGGAGAGAGAGAGAGAGAGTGAGAGAGTGAGAGAGAGGAGAGAGAGAGGAAGGGGAGAGAGAGGGGAGAGAAGAGAGAGAGAGAGGAAGAGAGAGAGAGAGAGAGAGGAGAGAGTGGAAGAGAGAGAGAGAGAGAGGAGGAGGAGAGAAGAGAAGAAGAGGCGAGAGAGAGAGGAGAGAGACAGAGAGAGAGGAGACGAACGGAGGAGAGACGAGAGAGATGAGAGAGACGAGAGAGACGGAGAGAGAGAGAGAGAACGAGAGAGAGAGAGAGAGAGGGATAGAGAGAGAGAATAAGAGAGAGGAGGAGGAAAAGAGGAGAGAGAAGGGGGGGAAGAGAGAGAGGAGCGGAGGAGAGACGAGGAAAAGGAAGAGAGAGACAGATGAGAGTGAGGGGGGAGGGAAAAGAGAGAGAGAGAGAGAGAGGAGAGAGAGAGAGAGAGAGAGGAGAGACGAGGAGAGAGAGAGAGGAGATGAGAGAGAGAGAGAGAGAGAGAGGAAGAGAGCAGAGGAAGAGAGAGAGAAGAAGAAGAAGAAGAAGGAGAAGAAGGAATGAAAGAGGGAGAGGGAGGGAGCGAGAGGGAGGAAGGGAGAGTGAGAGAGAAAAGGGAGAGGAATGGGAGATAGAGAGAGGGGCAAGGGGGAGAGAGAGATGAGGAGAGAGAGAGAGAGAGAGACTGAGAGAGGAGAGAGGAGAGAGAGAGAGGAAGATGAGAGAGAGAGGAAGAGAGAGGAGTGAGGAGAGAGAGAGAGAGGAAGAGAGAGAGAGGGAAGTGAGAGAGGAGGGAGGGAGGGAGAGAAAGAGGACAGAGGGAGGAGGAGCGGAGAGAGAGAAAAAAAAAAAAGAGAGAGAGAGGAAGAGAGAGAGGGGGGGAGGAGAGAAAGAGAACAAGAGGGAGGGAGGGACGGAGAGAGAAGAGGGAGGGTAGGTGAGAGAGAGAAAGGAGGGAGGGAGAGAGAGAGAGAAAAAAAAGAGGGAGAGGAGGGAAAGAGAGAAAAGAGGGAGGGAGGGTAAGAGAGAAAAGAGGAAGGAGGGAGAGGAAAGAGGGAGGTAAAGAGAGAGAGAGAAAGAGGGAAGGAAAGAGAGGGAGAAAGAGGGCGGGAAAGGGATGAGAGAGAAAGTGGGAGGAAGGAGAGAGAGAGAAGAGAGAGAGAGAGAGAGAGAGAGAGAGAGAGAGGGGGGGGGAGGAGAGAGAGCACGGAGAGACGAAGGGGATAGCGCGGAAAGAGACGGAGAGGACGGGAGAGACGGAGAGAGAGGGAGGAAGCGGGAGAGAGATGGTAGGAAGGGTAGGGAGGTAGCGAGAGAGGAGAGGGAGAGAGTGAAAATTATAGGAGGGCGTGAAAGGTGGAAGGATTGAGAGAGGGGGATAGAGAGAGAGAGGATGAAAGAGAGACAGGAAGAGGAAGGGATGAAAGAGAGACAGAAAAAGGAAGGGAGGGAGAGAGACAGAAAGAGAAGAGGCGAGAGAGATGAGTGAGAGATGTGAGGAGCAGGGAGGGAGGGAGAGAAAGAGAAGGGAAAGGAGAAGAGGGAGGGAAAGAGAGAGGGAGAATGAGGGAGAAAGAGGGAGGGAAAGCGGAAGGGAAAGGGAGAGGGAGAAAGTGGGAGGGAAAGGGAGAGACAGAAAGAGGGAAGGAAAGAGAGAGGGAGAAAGAGGGGGAGAGAGAGAGAAAGTGGTGAGAGGAGAAAGAGAGAGAACAGGAGGGTGAGAGAGACACGGATGGAGAAGGGGGGAGAGAGACGGAGAGAGTCGGAGAGAGCGGAGAGAGACGGAGGAAGGAGGGAGGGAGGGAGGTGTTCGTTTTTTACGTTTGCTTGGTGTTTCTCCATGAGGGCTTGAGGGTGAAGAAAACACGATGAAATTAAAGTAGGTTCATTTGAGATCAGCTCTGACAAATAAATACGGGAACTTTTCTGTTCCTCTTGCCCCCACGCCGGGGTCTGTCTGCGACTGTCTACTGCAGAGGTGTGATACAGAGACAAACTAAAATGTTGTACTTTTATAACATAACAGAGTTTCTCACTCTTTATATAGGTGATATGCTCACTTTATTATTAAACTAAACATAATTTTTTCTATATTTCACATGGTAAAAACATTTTTCCAAAAAAAAAGGGAAGTGTATAATATATAATCACAAAATTATCACTACGTACGATAATCATGGCATCACAATCCGTATGCACTGGCATCAAACATGGCACTCACAACTCACTTATTGTCATACCATTCATTACACAACCCACATCTCCCTCCCCCCTTTACGTTCACTAGCGATAGTCTTGAAGACTTCAACTTGAGACGTTCCGAGTCGAGGTTAAAACAGGCATAGATGGGCGGAAGAACCCGGTGCGTCGTCTTCCAAATCTGTCGAGTTTCCATTTTGAGCTGTGTAGGGCGTAAGAAACGTCGATTGCGCACAGCACCCGGCCACTGGCAGCCTGATTTGATAATTACGAGTTTTGCCAAATACCCATGAAGTGCCGCCCTTTATCCCAACGTGGTTGGGGGGGATCCGGGGTTCGCACCTGCGCCCAATCTTAACTTGGAAAAGGGAGTGGGGACGCTTGTCATAGCGGGTCTTCACGTTTTTGGCCTTTAGGGCGGCACGACGGTCGCAGTCCTCACCCTTTTGGGTTTCTGCCATCCTTCATGAAGGCATTAGGGGGGTTTAGGCACACAGGAGCGAAGGGGATGCCAAACAGAATCTGAGCGGAGATCGACCAGTAAAGTTTGGGTGTTACGTAACTCCAGTAGTCCTCTGTCAACTCCTCACTGTCAATATTTCCGTTGGTGCTGTCTTCATAGATCAGATACTTGACTTTCTTCACAGCAAACCTTGCGGGGCCCCCTTTGGGCTGTGGTAATGGGGGGTTGACATAGCATGACGTACTCCCCATCGCCCAAGAAAGGGTTTCAAATTCCCCGGCTGGGGGAATGAGGTCCGCCTTTAGGGCGCAGGCGAATGCAAACCCCCCAGATCACGAAACATATGCCGAGAATCTGATCGTCGGGAAACACTTGTTGCATAAGTTTCCCCATGGGATGAAACAGGCCATTCCCGGGGAGAGTCGGTCAGCAAAACACCAAGAGTGTTTTTCCCGCAACACTAAAAAAAAAACTGCCCAACAGGGCATAAATGTTGTTTGCTTGTTGCTGACTAGGCTGTAGGCGCTGGCATGTCACAGGCACGAACAGTGTTTACAATGTCTGCCTAATGCCCGGCCAAAGGAAATGTTTGCTGTGCACGGGCGCTTTGTTGCTTCCACGGGCCCCAGTGGCTTTCATGCAGGCGAGCTAGGGTGCTACGACGTAAAGAAACAGGGACAGCACCAAGTCACATCGTTGTACAATCATTGGGGAATCTTACGTAGGAGCAGGGCACTGTTAGTGCTGCACATGATGAAGCAGCTCTTCATAAGAAGCATCCTTAGAGGCAGCTGTACGCAATTTCCATGAAAAGGGTCCTCTTTGTTCGTCTTTGGTTTGATTGCTTTTGTAAACTGAACAGCTGCAGAGCTACAAACTGACGAAAGTGTCTTTTCAGCATTGAAAGGGACCATCCTCCACGTTTGGGGGACTCACAGGTGACCGGGAAGGGATTTAGGGGGTGCACAATCCTTACCTGCACGGGAATTTCGGTAAAAATATAGGGCGCATCTTGTCTTTCTGCGTGGAGGCGGGGTTTTTTAAAATTGATCGGGATAATGGTTAAAATGGGGAACCAATGGACGGTGATCCGTCACCACATAAGTGCGAAGTCCACAAGATAGAATTGCTTTTTATGATGGCCCAAACGACAGCTTGCATTTCCAATTCGACGGGCGCTTACGCGTTTCGGTATCTGTCAAGAACGGGAACCCATTGCACCATCTTTATTTCCAGCACCGTGGCCCTGCAACAACACATGGCAAGGCCTTTGGTTTGGGCGTCGGTCTGCAAAATGGTGGGAAAGGGGCTGGATCAAAGTCGCAAGTATGGGGGGCCCTGCAAAGTTTTTTTTAGTGTATTAAAAGCTTTGGTGTGGTTTGCTGCCCAAGTAAAATCTCTTTTGGGCTCATAATGGGGGAGGGCTGCAGCGTCGAATTTTGGGCCCGTAACTTCCCCTGTTGATTTACCAAGCCATAATGACGAAGATCCGTCAGATTTGCAGGGGTAGGAAACTCTGCAATGGCTTTCCTTCTCGGGGGTTCTGCTTCAATCCCATTATGTGATAGTTTGTACCCCGAAGCTCCTTTAAAGATTACCCCGTGCTGTCGACACCTTGACAGGACTTCGTTTAAAGTTGAGGTGTGAGAGGTAGTCTCATCTGTAGGAGAATGCGTCCACAACCTTATGCGGGTTTTTTATCCCTGAAGTGCCTGTCCTCTTTGACAAAAGCGTCCTGTTGCTGCAAAACCATGGGACACGACAGTTTCTGAAACGTCATAAGGAGTGCAAATGTCGGTCGGGTGTTGTCATCCTCTTGCAGGGGTGTTGCCAATAACAAAAAAGAGACCACAGTTGGGGAAAAAGAACTTTGACTGCGGATGATACTTCAGATGGTTAAATGGCGGGAAAAAGAGTGGGCGGGGCAAGGGGACTTGCCTTTTGAGTTTGATAGTTCAGGGTTTAAACGAACACCCCATTTGCTTGGGAAAACACCAGGGGATGACACTTTGAGGGTTCTTTTCCACTGGCTTTAAAAATGCTTGGGTCAAAAGGGCTCGTGCTCCTTTTTTGTTGGTTCTGAAAGCCAAGGAAAATCATTTGGGGGTGTGGATCGGGGAAGGGGGGGATTCCCCGCAGATGATTCCATGGGAGGGCCTCCTCCATCGTCTTGAGCCCCCAGATTTGAAAGTGCCCTTTTCACCAAACATCTGCATATGATGAGGAAATACTCCGTGCTTCTTCGGTGATTCGCTGGTTCAACGGAAAAGTCAGCAACTGAGGAGGGTTCGACATTGGGTATTGCCCGCCCATGGACTCGATTGCCAAGTGCAACCGAATCTCCTTTGGGGAAAAAGGGTCCGGAAAAAACCCCAATTCCTTGCACTCAGTCCAAAGGCAGCGGTGTGTAAGCGAAGGTGAAATCAATCCAAACTGTAGTCGAACGGTTGCCATAGGTGATGATTCCACAAAAAAGATCCGGCTGGTGTTATCTGGGACCGTCCGCATTGTGTATACTGTCTCTGCGGTGGTGTTTAAGTCTTCTTTGAGAGGCCGAGACTACTAAGTGCTGGAGCCCAAATGACGTTTTGTCTGCATCGTTTTCAGATGATGGCAAGACTACGGGTAAATCATTATGCCAAATTGAACGTGACTTTGGGGGGAAGGCTGAGGTTTCGGTCGTTCCCATTTAGAATGACACTCCTGGAAATGACATGAGGGTACTGAACTTACTCCCTTCAATTCATGATGGGTCCCCTTCTTTTGTTTTTGCCTTCCCCTTTCTTTTGGCAGCATTTTTATAGTGTCCCCGCCAGTTGCCACTTGCATTTTGGTTTTTTGGGAGGACCTTTGAAACAGTAGCCCCGTGGCCCTTTTTTCCACAAGCACGACTGTGGGAAATGGTGGCCCGCACAAACCCTTTTTCTGTTGACGACACAGCAGTTTTCAGGCCTTATTGGCAAGGGTGAGCCCGGCCTATCTTGGACTTCTTTCGGGGCCTTTTTCTCTCTTTTTATTGAAAACAGCACTGAAGAAAAAGGTTTTTCCTTCAATGCGATGAGCGTCTTTGACGATTTATGAGCCTGCTTTTTCCAAAACATCCTGCAACGTCGGTGAGCGGTCCATTTCAAAGGTTCGGGTAAGTTCCTCATCTGTTACCATTAGAAGCGTGTTTCTTCCATGCTCACAGCATGCTTGGTCCTTGCCTTGCAAAGGTCTATCTCTGTGACAAGATTTTAGCCGTATCCAAAAGTATCGAAGCTCTCGCGTTGCTTGCTTTTCATCGGAGAAGGCCCTTTCCCACGCAGTGCCCCATTACTTGCTTTTTTAATATGCTTTCGACTTTGTCAAGACATCGTCCCTGAGCATGTTTGGGTCTGCGGGCACGTCCAAAATTGTGCTCCAGCACCCCTCGATCCCGAGGTAAGGACTTTGGAGCTGTTAAAAGCTTTTATAACGCGGTTGGGACCACCATCACAGTAATCGGACCATTCGCGCTTCCATTCTCGAAACTGGGGGACTGATCTGATTAATGCTTTCGGAGGCGATTGTTGCCTTCGGGGTCGGCGGAGTATTGAGAAGCAGTGGAGCAGGAATGCTCATGGCGAATGCAGGTTTGCTGGGGGGGAGGGAAGGATCAGCTCCTGAAAAAAAAGCAGATTTCCCCGTTCCTGCGTGGTCTTCCCCCTTCCGGCGGGCTTACCCCCTTTCCGGGGGGGCGTTTCCCCTTCGAGGGTGTCTTCCCCCTTTTTCATCCTCTGAATTACCCCTGCAGCAATTTTCAACATCTGTGGGAGGTGGGGGGTGGGGAAAGGCTCCTGGTGACTCTTCAAGGCGGATAGGTTTTCTCAGGGTCGCTCTTACTGGTATTTCTTTTTTTTTCCCCTTTTCCCCTTGTAAAGTGGTAAGTGTGTCAAGATTATACGCAAAATCGCCGAAAAATCCGGTGAAATCCGTTAAAAGTAGAGCGAGGCAGCTAGTGTTGTGGCTCTCGTGGCGCTGGTTGCTCGTATAGCGATTGGACGTCACGGCGGACACGGTGGGCAGGCGGCCACGGGCGCGAGAGATCAGTCGCTCACGAAGCGTAGTAGAGTGCGACAGGAATTATAACTCGCTCCTAACAAAACCCTTAATCATGCTTCGGTCCGGCTCCCTTATGCAACAAATACTGTCCCCTGGCACACTAAAAACACTGCTACGAACACTATAGGCACTGCACAATACACATCACTACAATATAGCACCACACGCTCCAAATGAAGTTACAACAGCCGAGCGGGTTGATTGCTGACCTTGCACGAGGGTGGACGAGGCGCGGGGCCGGCGACAGGCCATGAGGTGCGGGAGGCCGGGGGGCAGGCAACAATAACAGGCAGTCTAGAATGAATTTGCTGGATCACTGGCGCCGTGTTCGTATTCAACGTTTGCTTGGTGTTTCTCATGATGCTTTGAGGGTGAAGAAAACACCGATAAATCTAAAAGTTGTTCATTTGCGATCGCTTTGACAAAATTAAATTTCGGAACTCCTTACTGTTCCTCTGCCCCACACGCCAGGCTCTGTCTGCGACTGTCTGCTGCCAGACGTGTCGTACTACAGATGACAAACTAAAATGTTGTAACCTATAAAATACAGGGATTCTCACTCTTTCATATAGGTGATATGCTACACATAATTTAAGCTAAACGTAATGTCTATATTTCACATGGGAGAATATCACACAAAAGACAGTGTATAATATAATAATCACATAATTAATCCATAGTTCGATAATCATGGCATCACAATCGTATGCACTGGCATCACAACATGGCACTCACAACTCACATCATTGTCATAACTCACTTCATTACACAATCCCACAGGGGGATGGGAGGGAGAGAGAGAGAGAGGAAAGAAAGTGGGTAGAGAGAGATAGAAACTGGGAGATGACGAGAAAGAGGAAGAGGGTGAAAGAGAGAGTACAGAGGGAGAGAGAGAAAGGGAGATGGAGAGAGGGGGGGGGGGGAGGGAAGAGATAGAAAGAGAGAGAGAGTGAGGAAGGGGAAGGGAGGGAGGGAGCGAGTGGGAGGAAGGGAGACTGAGAGAGAGAGAGAGTGGGGGGGGGGGGGGGAGATAGAGAGAGAAAGGGAGAGGTAGACAGAGAGAGATATTTACCATTTGTCCATTTCTTGCAAAGTCCAAATTTGACATCGGTAAAATGTCCGATTTTTCTCAATACCTAATCCAAAATTCCGATAATATTTACTGTAGCGGGGCGTAGACCAAGTAGATTTTTGTGTGTCTGGTTGAGTTCGGGCTCGACGAGAATAAGAATAAAATTATTCAAGAAAAGATTCGTCTGCAGTGAACAGATGTAAGGTTCCACGCTGCCACCACCCGATTAGTAGGTTCGGGAACCGTGGTGTTGTGTATGGGGGTGTGAATGTTGTATAAGAAGGGGTGGAAGGAAAATACAGATGATGTGTGCTGAATGTTGGGTGTGTAAGTGTGTTAATGTGAAAAAGGGAGATAGTGTAGGCTGAGCGTCGGCGTGGACGTTCATGGAAGAAAAATGCAAGATCATAGAATTCTTCCTCTTCCTTTCGGGTTGGGCATCCACCTGCTGGCAGTGGGAACGCAGGTGTAGCAAAGTTATGTTCTATTCTAGGATATCAGCTTAATATACTCTGATTTGTCTAACCTTTTTACAGCCTTTCAGGGTTGCGAGATAGAGTAAACAGCAATGTGCTGTTTAGGAGACTCAAGCCCAAGACCGTTAAGCATTCAGCTTTAGTCAGAACCAGAACTTAACACCGATGTCATTTGTTTTCCTGACTGGGACTGAGGAAAGTTCTATGACGGTATGATATTTATTTAACAGGTTACACTCATTAGGGAGGTCTACAAGTAATTCAGTCATGAGAAATTGATAGTTGCGTACATCACCAATTTAATCACAGCGGGGGTGATGTACGTGGAAATCAACACCAGTGTAAAAAGAATTACTCACAAACATTAACCCCTAAGTTGGCGTCCAACTCCATAAGTATTTTTAGAGAGTATAAGCACAAACAAAACACCAAACCCTAATTTAAACAAATTAATCTTCAACTCAGAATGGAGATTAACAAACAAACAATATATATATATATATATATATATATATATATATATATATATATATATATATATATATATATATATATATATATATATATATATATATATATATATATATATATATATATATATATATATATATATATATATATATATATATATATATATATATATATATATATATATATATATATATATATATATATATATATATATATATATATATATATATATATATATATATATATATATATATATATATATATATATATATATATATATATATATATATATATATATATATATATATATATATATATATATATATATATATATATATATATATATATATATATATATATATATATATATATATATATATATATATATATATATATATATATATATATATATATATATATATATATATATATATATATATATATATATATATATATATATATATATATATATATATATATATATATATATATATATATATATATATATATATATATATATATATATATATATATATATATATATATATATATATATATATATACTATTAATCTATTAATTCTATATTCCTCTTCTATCTATTTCTTCCTCTCTCTAATCTAGCCCGGAGAGAGGAATAGAGAGAGAGAGAGAGGACAGAGAGAGAGAGAGACGAGAGAGAGGAAGAGAGAGAGAGAGAGGGGAAGAGAGAGAGAGAGAGATAGAGAGAGGAGGGGGAGGAAAGAGAGAGAGAGAAAGAGAGAGAGAGGCAGAGGAAGAGTGAGAGAGAGACAGAGACGAGAGAGAGAGAGAGAGGAAGAAGTGAGAGAGAGAGAGGAGAGAGAAGAGGAGAGAGAGAGAGAGTTGAGAGAGAGAGAGGGAGGGAGAGAAAGAGAGAGAGAGAAGAGAGTGAGGAGAGAGGAGGAGAGAGAGGAAGAGAGAGGAAGAGGAAGAGACGAGAGAGAGAGGAAGAGAGAGAGAGAGGGGGGGGGGGGGGAAGAAGAAAAATAGAGAGAAAGGATAGAGAGAGAGTGGGGGGGGGGGGGGGTAGAAGAGGGAGAAAGGGGGGAAGAGAGAGAGGGGAAAAGACATAGAAAGGGAGAGAGAGGGGAGAAAAGGAAAAGAGAGGGGAGGGGGAAGAGAGTAAGAGAGGGGAAGAGAGGAAGGGGGATTTAAAGAGAGAGGGGAAAGAGAGAAAAGAAGAGGGGAAGAGGAAAGAGAGAGAGAGAGGGGAAGAGGGGAGACAGAGAGGAAAAAGAGAAAGAGAGAGCGAGAGAGAGAAGGGGGGGGGGAGATAGAGAGATGAGAGAGAAAGAGAGAGGAAAGAGGGGGAAAAGAGAGGGGGAAAGAGGAGAGAGGGGAGGAAGAGAGAGAGAGAGAGAGGAAGAGACGAGAGAGGGGGTAGAGACGAGAGAGAGGAAGAGAGAGAGAAGAGAGAGGGAAGAGAGAGAGAGAGGAAGAGAGAGACAGAGAGGGGAAAAAGAGAGAGAGAGTGGGGGGGGGGGGGGAGGGAAAAGAGGAGAGAGAGGAGAGAGAAGAGAGAGAGAGAGAGGAAGAGAGTGAGAGAGAGAGGAAGAGAAAGAGAGGGGGAGGAAGAGAGAGAGAGAGAGAGAGAGACGAGAGAGAGAGAGGAATAGAGAGAGAGAGAAAAGGGGGAAGGAAGAGAGAGAGTGAGAGAGAGGGAAGGGGAAGTGAGAGAGAGGAAGGAGAGAGAGAGAGAGGAGAGAGAGGGAAGGGTGAGAAGAGAGAGAGAGATAAGAGAGAGAGAGGCCAGAGGAAGTGAGAGAGAGAGAGATGAGAGAGGAGAGAGAGAGAGAGAGAGAGGGAAGAGTGAGAGAGAGAGGGGAAAAGAGTGAGGAGAGAGAGAGGAAGAGAGGGGGGAGAGGAAGAGAAAGAGAAAGAGGAAGAGAGAGAGAGCGAGAGAGGAGGAAGAGAGAGAGAGAGAGAGAGAGAGAGAGAGGGGAAAAGAGAGTGAGAGAGGGGGGGGGGGGGGATAAAGGATAAGGGGGAAAAGGGTAGAGAAGAGTGGGGGGGGGGGGGTAGAGAAAAAGGGGGAGAGAGAAGAAGGGGAGAGAAGAGAGGGAGAGACATAGAAAGGAGAGAGAGGAGGACAGAGAGAGAGAGAGGAAGAAGAAGAGAGAGGAGGAGAGAGTAAGAGAGAGTGGAAGATGAGAGAGAGAGAGAGAGGAATAGAGAGAGAGAGAGAGAGGGGGAAAAGAGAGAGGAGAGAGGGACGAGAGAGGAAGAGAGAGGAGAGAGGAAGAGGAAGAGAGAGGAGGAGAGAAGAGTGAGAGAGAGAAAGTGAGAGAGGCAGAGGAAGAGAGAGAGAGAGAGGGGAAGAGGGGTTAGAGAGAGGGGAGAGAGTAGGAGAGGTGATGAGAGAGAGAGAGAGAGGGAAAGAGAGGAGAGAGAGAGAGAGGAAGAGAGAGAGGAAGAGAGAGAGAGAGAGAGAGAGAGGAAGAGAGAGAGAGAGAGGAGAGAGAGTGAGGAGGATGAGAGGAGGAGAGAGGATGAGAGAGAGAGGAAGAGGAAGTGGGGAGGAGAGGAAAAAGAGAGAGGAGGTGAGGAAGAGAGAGTGAGAGAGTGGAAGAGAGAGAGAGAGAGGAAAGAGAGGGGAAAAGAGGAGAGAGAGAGAGGAAGAGTGAGGGGGAGAGGAGAGTTGAGAGAGAGAGAGGAAGTGAGGTGAGAGAGGAAAGAGAAAGGAAGAGGAAGAGAGAGAGAGAAAGGAAGAGTGAGAGGGGAAAAAGGGGAAAAGTGAGAGAGAGAGAGAGGAAGTGAGAGAGAGGGAAGAAATTAGAGGAAGGAAGATGGAGGGGGAAGGGAGGGAGGAAGGGGGAGGAAGGGAGGGAGGGGAAGGGGGAGAGAGAGAGGAGAAGGGGTGAGAGAGAAAGAGAGAGAGAGAGAGAGAGGAAGAGAGAGTGAGAGAGAAGAGAGAGTGAGAGAGTGGGGAAAGGGGGAAAGGGGAGGGAGGGAGGGGAGGGAGGAAAAAGGAGAGGAGAGATGAGGAGAGGAGGGAGAAGGAAGAGGGGGGGGGGAGGGAAAAGAGAAGAAAGTGGAGGAGAGAGGGAAGTGAGGGAGAGTTTGAAGAGAGAGAGAAAGAAAAAAGGAGAGAGAAGAGAGAGAGAGGAAGTGAGATTTAGAGAGAAGGAGGAGATGGGAAGAAGAAGAGAGGAGAAAAAGGGGGAAAAGAGAGAGAGAGGAAAGGGGAAGAGAGAGAGAGAGAGGAAGAGTGAGTAGAGGAGAGGAAGAGTGAGAGAGGGGGGGGGGGGGGAGGGAAAGAGGGAGAGAGAGGGGGGGGGGGGGAAGGAAAGGGGAAGGTGAGAGAGAGAGAGGGAGAGAGGTGAGAGGGATGAGAGGGTGAGAGAGAGTGGAGGGTGAGGAGGAGATGAGAGGAGGGGGAAAAGAGGAGAGGGGGGGGGAGGGTAGAGAGAGAGGGAGGAAGAGTGAGAGGAGAGAGGGGGGAAGAGAGAGAGAAGGTGGGTTTTTGAGAGAGAGAGAGGTTGGAGAGGTGGGGGGGGGGGGGGGGGGGGAAGAGAGAAAAGGAAAAGAGTGAAGTGAGAGAGAGTGAGAGAGGGAGGAGAGGGGAGGGGAGGGAGGAAGGGAAGGGGGGGGTGGAAGGAGAGAGAGGTTTTTGGGGGGGGGTTTTGTGGGGTGTGTGTGTGTGGGTGTGTGTGTGTGTGTGTGGTTGTGTGTGTGGTGTGTTGTGTGTGTGTGGGGGGTTGTGTGTGTGTTTGTGTGGTGGGTGGTGGTGGTGTGGTGGGGGTGGTGTGTGGGTGTGTGTGTGTGTGTGTGGTTGTGGTGGTGTGTGGTTGGGTGTGGTGGTTTGGGTGGTGTGTGGTTGGGGGGGGGGGTTGTGTTGTGTTTGTGGTTGTGTGTGTGGTGGTTGGGTTTGGGGTTTTGTGTGTGTGGTTGGTGTGTGTGGGGGGGGGGGGGGTAGTTTGTGTGTGTGTGTTTTGGGGTGTGTGTGTGTGGGGGGCGGGGGGGGGGTGTGTGTGTGTGGTGGGTGTGGGTGTTGTGTTTTGGTGTGGGTGGGGTGTGTGTGTTGTGTTTGGGGTGTGTGTGGTTGTGTGTGTGTGTGGTTGTGGGGGTGTGTGTGGTGTGGGTGTGTGGTGTTTGGTGTTTGGTGTGTGTGTGTGGTGTGGTGTGTGTGTGTGTGTGGTGGTGGTGTGTGGGGTTTTGGGTTGTGGTGTGGGTGTGTGGTTTGTGTGTGTGTGTTGTGTGTGTGGGGTGTGGTTGTGTGTGTGTGTGTGTGGGGTTGTGTGTGGGGGTGTGTGGTGTGTGTGGTGGGTTGTGTGTGGGTGTGTGGTGTGGGTGTGTGTGTGGGGTTTGTGTGGTGTGTGGGTGGTGGTTTGGGGTGGTGTTGGTGGGTGGTGGTGTTGGTTGGTGTGTGTGGGTGTGGTGGGGTTTGTGTGTGGGGTTTTGGGGGGTGGGGTTGGTGGTGGGTGGTTGGGGTTTGGGTGGGTGTGTGGGGTGGTTGTGTGTGTGTGTGGTTGTGGTGTGTGTGTGTGGTTGTGTTTTGTGGGTGTTTTTGTGTGTGGGTGTGTGTGGGGTTGGGGGTTGGGTGGGTGGTGTGGGGGTGGTTGGTGTGGTGTGTGTGTTGTGTGGTTGGGGTGGGTGTGTGGGGGGGGGGGGGTGGGGTGTGTGTGTGTGTGGGTTGGTGGGTGTGGTGTGTGTGGTTGGTGTGTTTGGTGTTGTGGTTGTGTGTGTGTGTGTGTGGTTGTGTGTGTGTGTGGTGTGTGTGTGGTTGTTTGTGTGGGGTGTGGTTGTGGTGTGTGTGGTGTGGTTTTGTGTGTGTGTGTGTGGTGTGTGTGTGGTGTGTGGGTGTGTGTTGGTGTGTGGTTGGGGTGGTGGTGTGGTTGTGTGTGGTGTGGGTTGGTTTGTGTTTGTTGTGTGTGTGGTGTTGGTGGTGTGGGGTGGTTTGGTGTGTTGTTGTGGGGGGGGGGGGAAGAGAGGGGAGTGGAGGGGTTTTGGAGGAGGGGGGGGGGGGGTGGGGGGGGGGGGGGGGGGAAGGGGGAGGGAGTGGGAGAGAGAGGAAGAGGAGAGTCGAGAGAGAGAGAGAGAGAGAGTGAAAGAAAAAAGAGAGGAGAGAGAAGAGAGGTGAGAGAGAGAGGAGGGGGGAGGGTGAGGGGGGGAAGAGGGGAGGGAGCGAGAGGGGGGAAGGGGACTGAGAGAGAGTGCGAGAGGAATGGAGATGGAGAGAGGGGGGGGGGGAAGAGAAGAAAGAGAGAGAGAGAGGGAAAAGAGGAGAGAGGAAGAGAGGAGAGGAAGAGAAAGAGAGAGAAAGAGAGGGGAGAGGAAGAGAGACAGAGAGAGAAGAGAGTGAGGAGTAAGAAGAGAGAGAGAGAGGGGAAAAAGAGAGAGAGAAAAAGGGGAAAAGAGAGAGATGAGAGAGGGGGGAAGAGAGAGAGAGAGCGAGAAAAGGAAGGGAGACAGAGAGAGGAAGAAGAGAGGGGGGGGGGGGGGGAGGAAAAAAGAGAGAGAGAGAGGAAGAGTGAGAGAGAGAGAGAGGAAGAGAGAGAGAGAGGAAGAGAGAGAGAGAGAGGAAGAGAGAGAGAGGGAGAGGAAGAGAGAGAGAAAGAGAGAGAGAGGCAGAGGAAGAGAGAGAGAGAGAGAGAGAGAGAGAGAGAGAGAGAGAGAGAGAGAGAGAGAGAGAGAGGGAGAGAGAGAGAGGAAGAGTGAGAGAGAGAGAGAGGAAGAGTGAGAGAGAGAGAGAGGAAGAGTGAGAGAGAGAGAGAGGAAGAGAGAGAGGGAGAGGAAGAGAAGGAGAAAGAGGAAGAGAGAGAGAGAGAGAGGAAGAGAGAGAGAGAGAGGAAGAGAGAGAGAGAGGGGGGGGGGATAAAGAGATAGAGAAAGAAGGATAGAGAGAGAGTGGGGGGGGGGGGAGATAGAGAGAGAAAGGGAGAGAGAGAGAAAGGGAGAGGTAGAGAGAGAGAGACATAGAAAGGGAGAGAGAGAGAGAGACAGAGAGATAGAGAGGAAGAGAGTGAGAGAGAGAGGAAGAGAGAGAGAGAGAGAGAGGAATAGAGAGAGAGAGAGAGAGGAAGAGAGAGAGAGAGAGAGAGAGAAGAGAGAGAGAGAGGAAGAGGAAGAGAGAGAGAGGAGAGGAAGAGAGAGAGAGAGAAAGAGAGAGAGAGGCAGAGGAAGAGAGAGAGAGAGAGAGAGAGAGAGAGAGAGAGAGAGAGAGGAAGAGAGAGAGAGAGAGTAAGAGAGAGAGAGAGAGAGGAAGAGTGAGAGAGAGAGAGGAAGAGTGAGAGAGAGAGAGGAAGAGAGAGAGAGAGAGGAAGAGAAAGAGAAAGAGGAAGAGAGAGAAAGGAAGAGAGAGAGAGAGAGAAAGGAAGAGAGAGAGAGAGAGGAAGAGAGAGAGAGAGAGGAAGAGATAGAGAGAGAAGGATAGATGGAGGGGAAGGGAGGGAGGGAGCGAGTGGGAGGAAGGGAGAGAGAGAGAGAGGAAGAGAGAGAGAGAGAGAGAGAGAGAGAGAGAGAGAGGAAGAGAGAGAGAGAGAGGAAGAGAGAGAGAGAGAAGAGAGAGGGAGAGAGTGAGGAAGGGGAAGGGAGGGAGGGAGCGAGAGGGAGGAAGGGAGACTGAGAGAGAGAACGAGAGAAAGGGAGATGGAGAGAGGGGGGGGGAGGGAAGAGATAGAAAGAGAGAGAGAGAGAGGAAGAGAGAGAGAGAGAAGAGAGAGAGAATAAGAGAAAGAGAGAGAAAGAGAGAGAGAGGAAGAGAGAGAGAGAGAGAGGAGAGTGAGAGAGAAGAAGAAAGAGAGAGAGAGGAAAAGAGAGAGAGAAAGGGGAAGAGAGAGAGAGAGAAAGGGGAAGAGAGAGAGACAGAGAAGAAGAGAGAGACAAAGAGAGGAAGAGAGACAGAGAGAGGAAGAGAGAGACAGAGAGAGGAAGAGAGAGAGAGGGGGCTGGGGGAGAGAGAGAGAGAGAGAGAGAGAGAGAGAAGAAGGAGAGAGAGAGAGAGAGAGAGAGAGAGAGAGATAAAGAGAGAGAAGAGGAAGAGAGAGAGAGAGAGAGAGGAAGAGAGAGAGAGAGAGAGAGAGAGAGAGAGAGAGAGAGAGAGAGAGAGAGAGAGAGAGAGAGAGAGAGAGAGAAGGAGAGAGAGAGAGAGAGAGGAAGATAGAGAGAGAGAGGAAGAGAAAGAGAGAGAGAGAGGAAGAGAGAGAGAGAGAGGCAGAGAGAGAAAGAGAGAGAGACAGAGACAGAGAGAGGGAGTGAGGGAGAGAGAGATAGGGAGAGAGTGAGAGAGAGAGAGGGAGAGAAAAGAAGAGAGAGAGAAAAGAAGAGAGAGAGAAAAGAAGAGAGAGAGAGGAAGAGAGAGAGAAAGGAAGAGAGAGAGAGAAAAGAAGAGAGAGAGAGAGAGGAAGGGAAAGAGAGAGGAAGAGAGAGAGAGAGGAAGAGAGAGAGAGAGAAAGAAGAGAGAGAGAGAGGGAGAGAGAGAGAGAGAGAGAGAGGAAGAGAGAGAGAGAGAAGAGAGAGAGAGAGAGAGAGGAAGAGAGAGACAGAGAGAGAGAGCGCGAGAGAGAGAGAAGGGGGGGGGGGGAGATAGAGAGAGAAGGAGAGAGAAAGAGAGAGGGAGAGAGAGGGGAAGAGAGAGAGAGAGGAGAGAGAGAGAGGGAGAGGGAGAGGAAGAGAGAGAGAGAGAGAGATAGGAAGAGAGAGAGAGAGAGGAAGAGTGAGAGAGAGAGAGGAAGAGTGAGAGAAAGAGAAGAAGAGAGAGAGAGAGAGGAAGAGAAAGAGGAAGAGAGAGAGAGAGAAAGGAAGAGAGAGAGAGTGGAAAAGAGGAAGAGAGAGAGAGAGGAAGAGAGAGAGAGAGAAAGAGAGAGAGAGGCAGAGGAAGAGAGAAAGAGAGAGAGAGGCAGAGGAAGAGAGAGAGAGAGAGAGAGAGAGAGAGAGAGAGGAAGAAGAGAGAGAGAGAGAGAGAGGAAGAGAAAGAGAAAGAGGAAGAGAGAGAAAGAAAGGAAGAGAGAGAGAGAGGGGGGAGGGATAAAGAGATAGAGAGAGAAGGATAGAGAGAGAGTGTGTTTGGGGGGGGGGGTAGATAAAGAGAGAAAGGGAGAGGTAGAGAGAGAGAGAGACAGAGAAAGGGAGAGGTAGGGAGAGAGAGGGAAAGGGAGAGGTAGACAGAGAGAGATATTTACCATTTGTCCATTTCTTGCAAAGTCCAAATTTGACATCGGTAAAATGTCCTATTTATCTCAACATCTAAGAAAATTCTGATATTATTTACCAATCGTCCATTTTTTGCAAAGTCAAAATTTAACATTGGTGAAATGTCCAAATATTCCATATACCTAACCTAACCTGAAGTCCAAATTTAACATCGGTAAAATGTATGATTTTTCTCAACACCTACGACTTTCGTCCATTTTATGCAAAGTCCAAATTTGACATCGGTAAAATGTCCGATTTTCCGATAATATTTACCATTCGTTAATTTTTTGCAAATTCCTAATTAGACAACGGTAAAATGTCCGATTTTGCTCAACACCTAACAAAATTCCGATAATATTTACTGTAGCGGGGCGTAGACCAAGTAGATTTTTGTGTGTCTGGTTGAGTTCGGGCTCGACCGAGAATAAGAATAAAATTATTCAAGAAAAGATTCGTCTGCAGTGAACAGATGTAAGGTTCCACGCTGCCACCACCCGATTAGTAGGTTCGGGAACCGTGTGTGTTGTGTATGGGGGTGTGAATGTTGTATAAGAAGGGGTGGAAGGAAAATACAGATGATGTGTGCTGAATGTTGGGTGTGTAAGTGTGTTAATGTGAAAAGGGAGATAGTGTAGGCTGAGCGTCTGCGTGGACGTTTATGGAAGAAAAATGCAAGATCATAGAATTCTTCCTCTTCCTTTCGGGTTGGGCATCCACCTGCTGGCAGTGGGAACGCAGGTGTAGCAAAGTTATGTTCTATTCTAGGATATCAGCTTAATATACTCTGATTTGTCTAACCTTTTTACAGCCTTTCAGGGTTGCGAGATAGAGTAAACAGCAATGTGCTGTTTAGGAGACTCAAGCCCAAGACCGTTAAGCATTCAGCTTTAGTCAGAACCAGAACTTAACACCGATGTCATTTGTTTTCCTGACTGGGACTGAGTGAAAGTTCTATGACGGTATGATATTTATTTAACAGGTTACACTCATTAGGGAGGTCTACAAGTAATTCAGTCATGAGAAATTGATAGTTGCGTACATCACCAATTTAATCACAGCGGGGGTGATGTACGTGGAAATCAACACCAGATGTTAAAAAGAATTACTCACAAACATTAACCCCTAAGTTGGCGTCCCAACTCCATAAGTATTTTTAGAGAGTATAAGCACAAACAAATACACCAAACCCTAATTTAAACAAATTAATCTTCAACTCAGAATGGAGATTAACAAACAAACAATATATATATATATATATATATATATATAGTGCTATACTACTTGTGTAGTTAACGAAAAAAAAACGTGTACGAAGAAATTTACTTAGCGTCGGAAGCCAAGTAAAACAATAAAACACCAAAAGGTCATATATCACGAAGACTGCCTGAACACCCACAAGGTCAGGCAGGAATCGACCAAGGTAAAGTAAAACAAATAAACAAAAGAACGGCAAAGACAAGCTAAAACGGCCCTTAAAATACGGGCGAGAATGTGGAAGATCTTTCTCCCATGAGGTACGGATCCTCAAGCTGGGGAAAAAAAGAAACAAGGAAACAACCAATCATAAAAACAACAACAAAAACTAAGTAATAACTCAGCTTAAAAATAGGAAATGGCACACTGGATGTACGGATCCTCAAGCAGTGTCCCTTCTATGTGAGTGGTCCTTTTTATGCTCTGACCCTTTGTGCGATCAAAGGGCTGCTTTGGGTTTTCGTGGAAGAGAGTGCACAATGCAAATAGTAATGCAGTATGACACACGCCAAAGTCCAACAGAGACCAGGTGTCTTCCACACACAACCATAAGAATACTTAGCTTGCAAAACACGGATTCGTCAACCCTGGCGCGAAACGAGGTAAATCCAAAGCGAGGTAATTCCAAACGAAGTAAATCCAAAGCGAGCACAATACCGAGAGCGGAACCACTGTCGAGCATAGAAGTCAGGACCGAACTGTCTTCCCCATAAGCATGGCGCAAAAAGAAGAAGATAGGCAAAGCTTCGGAAGACCAACCCGATAGTTCGGTAGTCCATACAACCCAAAGGACCCAAACTACCATGAAAAGAGAGAGGGGGAGAAAAACAAACAGCCAAAATATGTAACAACTATTACTCTCTTCAGGGGTTATATTGACACTTTGGAAGCGTCGCCAAAGAGATAGAATATTAAAAAAATAACAATTAAAGGAAAGAATACATAGGGAAACTGGTAATGTACATTTTGCGTGAAAATTGTGCATTTCGGACTGTAACTCTCTACGGTATTGGACTTAGAAAATAAATAAATCTATATATTTTTTTTTCTCGGAGACTTCAACGCCATCCAAGTAACGAGATTTGGTTGAAAATACGTTCTTTGGTTATCTTTATAACCATTATCACATTAGTTCTTAACACTGTCTTTGGCGGCTCGTATGGCTTTGGTCACGGCTTATGAAGTCGCACTAGAGTTAGGTGGGCGAGGTGCAAATGGCGGGTGAAGCACCAGCCTCGTGCGGGTGCGCAGCGAGTGCGCCCCCATCGTTGGTGGAAGCGGAGCCCGGGACGTTTCATCCCAGTAAATGGCAGCATCGTAGAGTTCCCCACGTCCTTTGCTCCGTGGTAGAGGAGGTGGGCATGTGGCCTCAACCACTCGACGCCCGAGGACGATGTCAGTCCAGGCGAGATCGACCTTAGAGTCGGCGAGTGCGCAGCCGTACACTACATTTACCATTCGTCCATTTTTTGCAAAGTCCTAATTTGACATCGGAAAAATGTCCGATTTTTCTCAATACCTAACAAAATTCCGATAATATTTACCATTCGTCCTTTTTTTGCTTAGTCCAAATTTGTCATCGGTGAAATGTCCAAATATTCCATATACCTAACCTAACCTGAAGTCCAAATTTGACATCGGTAAAATGTCCGATTTTGTTCAACACCTTAAAAAAATCCGATAATATTTACCATTTGTCCATTTATTGCAAAGTTAAAATTTGACATTTTTTCTCAACACCGAACAAAATTCCGATAATATTTACCATTCGTCATTTTTTGGAAAGTCCAAATTTGACATCGTTAAAATGTCCAATTTTTCTCAACACCTCAAACAAATCTAGTAATATTTACCATTCGTCAATTTTTTTGCAAAGTCCTAATTTGACATCGGTAAAATGTCCGAATTTTCTCAACACCTAACAAAATTCCGATAATATTTACCATTCGTCCATTTTTTGGAAAGTCCTAATTTGACATCGGTAAAAGGTCCGATTTTTCTCAACACCTAAAAAAATTCAAATAATTACCATTTGTCCATTTTTTGCAAAGTAAAATGTCCGATTTTTCTCAACACCTAAAAAAATTCAAATAATTACCATTCGTCCATTTTTTGCAAAGTCAAAATTTGACATCGGTAAAATGTCCGATTTTTCTCAACACCTAACAAAATTCCAGTAATATTTACCATTCGTCCATTTTTTGCAAAGTCCTAATTTGACATCGGTTAAATGTCCGATTTTTCTCAACACC
Organism: Penaeus chinensis; assembly: GCF_019202785.1. Classification (NCBI taxonomy): domain Eukaryota; kingdom Metazoa; phylum Arthropoda; class Malacostraca; order Decapoda; family Penaeidae; genus Penaeus; species Penaeus chinensis. The sequence continues at coordinate 13,556 of NW_025918148.1, read as the reverse complement.
TAAAAAAATTCAAATAATTAGCATTCGTCCATTTTTTGCAAAGTCAAAATTTGACATCGGTAAAATGTCCGATTTTTCTCAACACCTAACAAAATTCCAGTAATATTTACCATTCGCCCATTTTTTGCACAGTCCTAATTTGACATCGGTAAAAGGTCCGATTTTTCTCAACACCTAAAAAAATTCAAATAATTACCATTCGTCCATTTTTTGCAAAGTAAAATGTCCGATTTTTCTCAACACCTAAAAAAATTCAAATAATTACCATTCGTCCATTTTTTGCAAAGTCAAAATTTGACATCGGTAAAATGTCCGATTTTTCTCAACATCTAACAAAATTCCAGTAATATTTACCATTCGTCCATTTTTTGCATAGTCCAAATTTGACATCGGTAAAATGTAAGATTTTTCTCAACACATAAAAAAAAATCAAATGAATACCATTCGTCAATTTTTTGCAAAGTCCAAATTTGACATCGGTAAAATGCCCAAATATTCCATATACCTAACCTAACCTGAAGTCCAAATTTAACCTAGGTAAAATGTCCGATTTGTATCAGCACCTAAGAAAATTCCGATAATATTTACCATGCGTCCATTTTTTGCAAAGTCCAAATTTGTCATCGGTAAAATGTCCGATTTTTCTCAACACCTAAAAAAAAATCAAATAATTACCATTCGTCCATTTTTTTGCAAAGTCAAAATTTGACATCGGTAAAATGTCCGATTTTTCTCAACACCTAACAAAATTCCAGTAATATTTACCATTCGTCCATTTTTTGCAAAGTCCTAATTTGACATCGGTTAAATGTCCGATTTTTCTCAACACCTAAAAAAATTCAAATAATTATCATTCGTCCATTTTCTGCAAAGTCAAAATTTGACATCGGTAAAATGTCCGATTTTTCTCAACACCTAACAAAATTCCAGTAATATTTACCATTCGGCCATTTTTTGCACAGTCCTAATTTGACATCGGTAAAATGTCCGATTTTTCTCAACACCTAACAAAATTCTGATAATATTTACCATGCGTAAATATTTTGCAAAGTCCAAATTTGACATCGGTAAAAGGTCCGATTTTTCTCAACACCTAACAAAATTCCGATAATATTTACCATTCGTCCATTCGACCGGACCGGTCGAATGTTTAAAAGCGTCGTCAGGGATGTGACCTAGTTCACGCCACACTTCATTCGAGATAATTCTACCGGCTGTTGGGGGTAGGGCAAAGAATGTTAGGGCCTCTTCCCGATCCCAAGATATGTGGTGGTTGCGGCCCACCGGCTGGACGACATAATGGTCGATCAACCGGGGCGAATTAACGGATAGCATTTCCTCGCCATAGCATGCAAAGAGTGATGACATAGCGGATCCACTCCGACTTACAGTTATCGGTTGCACCAGCAAACCTCCCAGACCGTCTGAACCTATGTTGACGAGTCTCTGGAGAGAATCTTCAACATTGAGACTGTACAGATTTGGAAACTTGGTTAGTAACCCTCATATCGTTTTTCCACAGGCATAGTGGAAGATTGCATTTATTGGCGTAAATCCAAGGGCACAAGCTACTGGTCTGTCATGAACATGGGGGAGCATTGACTCTACATCCGAGAAATCTGGAGTTACCTCCGTCTGACGTGGGACTGGAACAATGAAAGCGATGGCACAGATTCCCGAGTCATGAGTAGCTCTTGCCCGACCGAGAGGTGATTGTCTTTCCAAATCGTCTGGGTTGGCGTCGCTCATTGTGTGATAGGTCGAGTGGCCATGGATAGTAGCTCCACGTGGATCTGGGGCCTCGTTCTTTCTTGTACTGTCGTAGTTGATACACCCATACACCCCAGATGGATAGACCCTACCCTGCGAAGCTACAAGCCTCACAGTATGATCCAGGGCGTCGGTCCCCAAACCAGGGATTCCAGACCGAGGCGCTGGCACAACACGCAAGCTGCTGTTGGGATGAGTAGTATAGTCACTGTGTCCTCCCGGACCGGTCAGGTTGTAGTCATTTAATTACGGTCCACCCAATTCGTGTGCTACCAGAGAACCTGTACCCACATATGGCGCAACACCGCTCAGGGAGTTGGACATGACGACGCGTCCTGGTTCATCTATCGACTTAATCTTAGACCACCAGTCCCCGTCCTTAGTCACGGCACCGCGTCGCACGAGACCGCCTGTCATCAGGTGACCACCACTGAAGGCTGTCAGCTCCTTGCAGCGTCCAAATAAGTGAGGGGCATAGGCGTTCCCTACTGCTGCCACCCGGTCATCCACTCCTGGCCGCGGCAAACACGCATCCAGTTTTGGTTGTCCCGCTTGTCTTAGAGTCTCCAAGAGACCCTTGGCGCCGTCAATGTATAAGATGCCATAGTCGGTGTCGTGTTTCCCCAGTGGTTCGTTCACAACGTCAGCCAATCGCACTCGGGTGGCTGGATCACACAGACACCCTGATTCGGTGCCAGTGTCGAATGTGACAGGACACCCCCATTTTCGATGTCGCCCCAGATTGTATATTTAACTCTTATAACATGTTTTATATACAAAACTTTACATTTTTATATTGCACTGGTTTACTTTCAATATTTTTTAATATCATATTTACTACGGGGTTATATCTATTGAATTTATTTTTTATGAATATTATGCTATTAATAAATATGTTATTGTTATAAAAGGTTTATTAATGATTGAAGATAGTATTTTATCTTTGATATGATTAATGAAGGTATATCAATTCCTATATCTTATAATAATTATAAAGGTGTATACCTGTTTATATAATTACAATCCACAGAGAGAGACCTGTTTATACAATTATAATCCACAGAGAGAGAATATTCCTTTTCATTCTAGTACAAGTCTATATTGTTCAATATGAGATTATGTATATATATGTATATATATATATACATGCCATAGGACTCAAAGGTTCAGAGAGTATATTAATCATTATTTTAATACAACAATATATTCTTCAAAAGTCCAGAAATAAAGATGTTGAAATGTCCAAATTTCAAAGTCCAAAAATTTACAAGCTGAAATGTCCAAATTTCAAAGTCCAAACATTTACAATTTGAAATGTAAATGTTTGGACTTTGAAATTTGGACATTTCAACTTGTAAATGTTTGGACTTTGAAATTTGGACAAGTTGAAATGTCCAAATTTCAAAGTCCAAACATTTACAAGTTGAAATGTCCAAATTTCAAAGTCCAAACATTTACAAGTTGAAATGTCCAAATTTCATAGTCCAAAAATTTACAAGTTGAACTGTCCAAATTTCAAAGTCCAAAACTTTACAAGTTGAAATGTCCAATTTATTTTTTCGTAAAACTGAAAAATTAACTTGTAATTGTACAAGTTGAAATGTCCAAAATTTAATATAACGAGATGTCCGTTTATTTATACACTACTCGATACTTACATGCCTAACTTGAAATCTATAGAAAAAAAAAAGTAGTATTTTTCAAGTCCAAATTTAACATCGGTAAAATGTCAACTTAACTTAACTTAACTTAAACCTGATTTCGTTTTCGGGAACAAGATAATACTTGCCTACCACACGCATATACAACCCAATTAGAACTTTAGTTCAGACCACACCAATCAATTAAAATTTTTACATCACTAGTACTAAACTGAGAAAAACGATCTTTCCGGTATAAATAAGCAGACTGTGGGTCGTTTAAATACAAATTGAATGATAAAAAAAAATCAATTTAATCTTGATGGGCTTGATTGCCAAACAATAGATGTGCGTTGGAATTACAAATTCGCCTTCATCACCTCAACTATGCTGAGCACCATTCCCAGGCGTCAATGTAGAATACGTATATCATTTCGCTACCAAATAGGTCTTGTTTTCAAAGTAGTTTTACTCAAAATTTAAACATATTAAACCATGCTCGATGGGACTTATATATTCTAAGAAGACACGTCATCGATAGTCCTGATATCGACCGACAAAAATATTGGATAGGTTTAGTTACAAAAGTAAAATGTAAGAGTTCGGAATTTTGGCAAAAATTCAATTTAGAGGTAGTAACTATCACCCCACCCACTTCTCCCACCTTATACATAATAACAAAAAGTTTCAGATCCTGTGGATGTTATCAATTTTTTTGAAGAACACTTAGCCAAAGTTTTCTAATCTTACCCTCCTCACCCCTCTGTTCACTCATAGATATCAAGAAATTGATACCTGGAGTCAAGAGAATACGGTAGAGACTAACCCAGAGCCAATTATCCGTCTGGATATCTCGTGTGAGAAAGTAAAACAGAAAATAAAGAGGTTTCCTCGTAAGGCTCCAAGCTCCTCACAGATCAGACGCGGCGCTCTTATTCACCTTTCTGACAACCTTATACAAACTTTGACTGACCTTTACAATGCCTCTCTCGCTACCGGATATTTTCCCTCTTCCTTTAGGACTGCTTTAGTGTCCCTCATTCCTAAGCCACAGAAAGACCTGACTGACCTAAAGAGTCTTCTCGAGAGAATAGGCCAATTTTTTTTATTAAAAAAAAAAAAAAAATCATAAACACTCGACTAAGGTGGGTATCTCGACGATTATAACCTTCTTTCACACAAACAATTCGGCTTTCGCTCGCTTCCCCCTCGACGTAAGACGCACTCAACATCATCACAAACTACATAAGACCGACGGCTAAAGATGTTGAGCGCTTTCAGGTGTTGTTCAGCGCATCAATGACGAACTCAATACCGTCTCGAGATGGGAGCATACACTAACAAGCACAAACTCTTGTTCACAATAAAGCACTTAGATGGATCTATAGGATGAGATGGGATCGATTTACTACATCTGAACTCCATGAGGAAGCTTCTCTGGTTCCTTTGAACCTCGAGTGGCGTAGGTTGGTCTGGAAACAGACCGACATACCGACTGGCTAGATAGACTCAATCTGCATCCTTTGAAGCCACCTCCTACTCCTTCATTTTCACCTTTCCCTTCCCCTGTCCCCTTGTTTTGTTCAGTTCTTGTTTTGTTTGTGTCTTTTCGTTCTGTTTGAAGGTAGTTTTATTTAGTTTGTCGTGGCCTTTTTAACTTCCGAAATAAAGTTAATCTCCCCTGGTCACAGCCCTTGCACTCCCGCTTTTAATTTCTTTCACCTCGTCACCTGACGCCTACGTGAATGCCATAACCTCACCCTCACCCATCATATTATCCTTTACCATAGCTGTGGACCTTACATCCTATGTCCTTACCCCACCGTCCCACTGGTTTCTGATTCCAGGCAAGTGACACTTGCTGCTAGTACTCGTGCCAGAACCATAAATCCAATCGTGATGTGGCCGTCAGGGTCGCGCCTCTCCGTAAGTCCTGTTGTCGACGAAGGGGAACATTCTGTTGACACAGGCAAGAAAGGCCAGCCCCTGATAAGCGACTACTTCCGAGTTTCAACCTGCTTCATCAGCAAAGCTTAGCCCTGAAGTCACGGTCGAGGAGGCCGTACCCATAACATACCGCGTAAACTGTTTACTTATATCCCCAGCCTCCCTGGTTAGCCGACAATCCCGCTTTTGTTCGGTATAACGGGGTTCCGGGCCACGCGCCCAGGTGAGATTGGCTGACGTTGTGAACGAACCACTGGGGAAACACGACACCGACTATGGCATCTTATACATTGACGGCGCCAAGGGTCTCTTGGAGACTCTAAGACAAGCGGGACAACCAAAACTGGATGCGTGTTTGCCGCGGCCAGGAGTGGATGACCGGGTGGCAGCAGTAGGGAACGCCTATGCCCCTCACTTATTTGGACGCTGCAAGGAGCTGACAGCCTTCAGTGGTGGTCACCTGATGACAGGCGGTCTCGTGCGACGCGGTGCCGTGACTAAGGACGGGGACTGGTGGTCTAAGATTAAGTCGATAGATGAACCAGGACGCGTCGTCATGTCCAACTCCCTGAGCGGTGTTGCGCCATATGTGGGTACAGGTTCTCTGGTAGCACACGAATTGGGTGGACCGTCATTAAATGACAACAACCTGACCGGTCCGGGAGGACACAGTGACTATACTACTCATCCCAACAGCAGCTTGCGTGTTGTGCCAGCGCCTCGGTCTGGAATCCCTGGTTTGGGGACCGACGCCCTGGATCATACTGTGAGGCTTGTAGCTTCGCAGGGTAGGGTCTATCCATCTGGGGTGTATGGGTGTATCAACTACGACAGTACAAGAAAGAACGAGGCCCCAGATCCACGTGGAGCTACTATCCATGGCCACTCGACCTATCACACAATGAGCGACGCCGACCCAGACGATTTGGAAAGACAATCACCTCTCGGTCGGGCAAGAGCTACTCATGACTCGGGAATCTGTGCCATCGCTTTCATTGTTCCAGTCCCACGTCAGACGGAGGTAACTCCAGATTTCTCGGATGTAGAGTCAATGCTCCCCCTTGTTCATGACAGACCAGTAGCTTGTGCCCTTGGATTTACGCCAATAAATGCAATCTTCCACTATGCCTGTGGAAAAACGATATGAGGGTTACTAACCAAGTTTCCAAATCTGTACAGTCTCAATGTTGAAGATTCTCTCCAGAGACTCGTCAACATAGGTTCAGACGGTCTGGGAAGTTTGCTGGTGCAAACGATAACTGTAAGTCGGAGTGGATCCGCTATGTCATCACTCTTTGCATGCTCTGGCGAGGAAATGCTATCCGTTAATTCGCCCCGGTTGATCGACCATTATGTCGTCCAGCCGGTGGGCCGCAACCACCACATATCTTGGGATCGGGAAGAGGCCCTAACATTCTTTGCCCTACCCCCAAGAGCCGGTAGAATTATCTCGAATGAAATTTCCTTTTTCTCGAGCCGGGGGTTATCATGTGGGGTGCCAGGCACAGGCTATGTAGCTGCGGCTTCGGCTGGTGATGGCCATTCAGTTGATTCCCTAACGGGCGCCATTCTGTCGGCCGACTCGGTCCTCATGAACGGCATCACAGCCATTGCTCGACCTCAAACTCTGCCGGTGTCAACGCCTCCTGAATGGCTAAGGCATGAGCGTCGGTCTCCCGCGCGACCCATGGCCAATGCGGCCTCGGCAACTCTGCTGAAAAAGATTGGAAATCACTACGCCGATATTACTTCTGGTCGTTTTACCGGTCATTTGACTGCTGCCGGTGAGATTCCGAATACATACAATCCACCCAAGCCTCCCTTCTTGAAGCATAGCAAAGACTTTGAAACCTTATGGGAGAATAGGTTCCTGGAGCTGTCTGCAATCGATGTATTCGGTCCACTGCTGGGCATTGCAGTTAAAGTGTGGCGTGAACAAGGTTACATCCATGACGACGCTTTTAAATATTCGACCGGTCCGGTCGAATGGACGAATGGTAAATATTATCGGCATTTTGTTAGGTGTTGAGAAAAATCGGACCTTTTACCGATGTCAAATTTAGACTTTGCAAAAAATGGACGCATGGTAAATATTATCGGAATTTTGTTAGGTGTTGAGAAAAATCGGACCTTTTAACTATGTCAAATTTGGACTTTGCAAAAAATGGACGAATGGTAAAGATTATCGGAATTTTGTTAGGTGTTGATACAAATCGGACATTTTACCGATGTCTAATTTGGACTTTGCAAAAAATGGACGCATGGTAAATATTATCGGAATTTTGTTAGGTGTTGAGAAAAATCGGACCTTTTACCGATGTCAAATTTGGACTTTGCAAAAAATGGACGCATGGTAAATATTATCGGAATTTTGTTAGGTGTTGAGAAAAATCGGACATTTTACCGATGTCAAATTTGGACTTTGCAAAAAATGGACGAATGGTAAAGATTATCGGAATTTTGTTAGGTGTTGATACAAATCGGACATTTTACCGATGTCAAATTTGGACTTTGCAAAAAATGGACGCATGGTAAATATTATCGGAATTTTGTTAGGTGTTGAGAAAAATCGGACATTTTACCGATGTCAAATTTGGACTTTGCAAAAAATGGACGAATGGTAAATATTATCGGAATTTTGTTAGGTGTTGATACAAATCGGACATTTTACCGATGTCTAATTTGGACTTTGCAAAAAATGGACGCATGGTAAATATTATCGGAATTTTGTTAGGTGTTGAGAAAAATCGGACATTTTACCGATGTCAAATTTGGACTTTGCAAAAAATGGACGAATGGTAAATTATCGGAATTTTGTTAGGTGTTGAGAAAAATCGGACATTTTACCGATGTCAAATTTGGACTTTGCAAAAAATGGACGAATGGTAAATATCGGAATTTTGTTAGGTGTTGAGAAAAATCGGACATTTTACCGATGTCTAATTTGGACTTTGCAAAAAATGGACGCATGGTAAATATTATCGGAATTTTGTTAGGTGTTGAGAAAAATCGGACATTTTACCGATGTCAAATTTGGACTTTGCAAAAAATGGACGCATGGTAAATATTATCGGAATTTGTTAGGTGTTGAGAAAAATCGGACATTTTACCGATGTCAAATTTGAACTTTGCAAAAAATGGACGAATGGTAAATATTATCGGAATTTTGTTAGGTGTTGAGAAAAATCGGACATTTTACCGATGTCAAATTTGGACTTTGCAAAAAATGGACGAATGGTAAATATTATCGGAATTTGTTAGGTGTTGAGAAAAATCGGACATTTTACCGATGTCAAATTTGGACTTTGCAAAAAATGGACGAATGGTAAATATTATCGGAATTTTGTTAGGTGTTGAGAAAAATCGGACATTTTACCGATGTCAAATTTGGACTTTGCAAAAAATGGACGAATGGTAAATATCGGAAATTGTTAGGTGTTGAGAAAAATCGGACCTTTTACCGATGTCAAATTTGAACTTTGCAAAAAATGGACGAATGGTAAATATTATCGGAATTTTGTTAGGTGTTGAGAAAAATCGGACATTTTACCGATGTCAAATTTGGACTTTGCAAAAAATGGATGAATGGTAAATATTATCGGAATTTTGTTAGGTGTTGATACAAATCGGACATTTTACCGATGTCTAATTTGGACTTTGCAAAAAATGGACGCATGGTAAATATTATCGGAATCTTGTTAGGGGTTGAGAAAAATCGGACATTTTACCGATGTCAAATTTGGACTTTGCAAAAAAAGGACGAATGATAAATATCAGAATTTTGTTAGGTGTTGAGAAAAATCGGACATTTTACCGATGTCAAATTTGGACTTTGCAAAAAATGGACGAATGGTAAATATCGGAAATTGTTAGGTGTTGAGAAAAATCGGACCTTTTACCGATGTCAAATTTGAACTTTGCAAAAAATGGACGAATGGTAAATATTATCGGAATTTTGTTAGGTGTTGAGAAAAATCGGACATTTTACCGATGTCAAATTTGGACTTTGCAAAAAATGGATGAATGGTAAATATTATCGGAATTTTGTTAGGTGTTGATACAAATCGGACATTTTACCGATGTCTAATTTGGACTTTGCAAAAAATGGACGAATGGTAAATTATCGGAATCTTGTTAGGTGTTGAGAAAAATCGGACATTTTACCGATGTCAAATTTGGACTTTGCAAAAAATGGACGAATGGTAAATATTATCGGAATTTTGTTAGGTGTTGAGAAAAATCGGACATTTTACCGATGTCAAATTTGGACTTTGCAAAAAATGGATGAATGGTAAATATTATCTGAATTTTGTTAGGTGTTGATACAAATCGGACATTTTACCGATGTCTAATTTGGACTTTGCAAAAAATGGACGCATGGTAAATATTATCGGAATCTTGTTAGGTGTTGATACAAATCGGACATGTTACCGATGTCAAATTTGGACTTTGCACAAAATGGACGCATGGTAAATATTATTGGAATTTTGTTAGGTGTTGAGAAAAATCGGACCTTGTACCGATGTCAAATTTGGACTTTGCAAAAAATGGACGAATGGTAAATATCGGAAATTGTTAGGTGTTGAGAAAAATCGGACCTTTTACCGATGTCAAATTTGAACTTTGCAAAAAATGGACGAATGGTAAATATTATCGGAATTTTGTTAGGTGTTGAGAAAAATCGGACATTTTACCGATGTCAAATTTGGACTTTGCAAAAAATGGATGAATGGTAAATATTATCGGAATTTTGTTAGGTGTTGATACAAATCGGACATTTTACCGATGTCTAATTTGGACTTTGCAATAAATGGACACATGGTAAATATTATCGGAATCTTGTTAGGTGTTGATACAAATCGGACATTTTACCGATGTCAAATTAGGACTTTGCAAAAAATGGACGCATGGTAAATATTATCGGAATTTTGTTAGGTGTTGAGAAAAATCGGACATTTTACCGATGTCAAATTTGGACTTTGCAAAAAATGGACGAATGGTAAATATCGGAAATTGTTAGGTGTTGAGAAAAATCGGACCTTTTACCGATGTCAAATTTGAACTTTGCAAAAAAATGGACGAATGGTAAATATTATCGGAATTTTGTTAGGTGTTGAGAAAAATCGGACATTTTACCGATGTCAAATTTGGACTTTGCAAAAAATGGATGAATGGTAAATATTATCGGAATTTTGTTAGGTGTTGATACAAATCGGACATTTTACCGATGTCTAATTTGGACTTTGCAAAAAATGGACGCATGGTAAATATTATCGGGATCTTGTTAGGTGTTGATACAAATCGGACATGTTACCGATGTCTAATTTGGACTTTGGAAAAAATGGACGCATGGTAAATATTATCGGAATTTTGTTAGGTGTTGAGAAAAATCGGACATTTTACCGATGTCAAATTTGGACTTTGCAAAAAATGGACGAATGGTAAATATCGGAAATTGTTAGGTGTTGAGAAAAATCGGACCTTTTACCGATGTCAAACTTGAACTTCACAAAAAATGGACGTATGGTAAATATTATCGGAATTTTGTTAGGTGTTGAGAAAAATCGGACATTTTACCGATGTCAAATTTGGACTTTGCAAAAAATGGACGAATGGTAAATATCGGAAATTGTTAGGTGTTGAGAAAAATCGGACCTTTTACCGATGTCAAATTTGAACTTTGCAAAAAATGGACGCATGGTAAATATTATCGGAATCTTGTTAGGTGTTGATACAAATCGGACATTTTACTGATGTCTAATTTGGACTTTGCAAAAAATGGACGCATGGTAAATATTATCGGAATCTTGTTAGGGGTTGAGAAAAATCGGACATTTTACCGATGTCAAATTTGGACTTTGCAAAAAAAGGACGAATGGTAAATATCGGAAATTGTTCGGTGTTGAGAAAAATCGGACCTTTTACCGATGGTCAAATTGGACTTTGCAAAAAAAGCACGAATGGATAAATATATCGAATTTTGTTAGGTGTTGAGGAAAAAATCGGACATTTTACTGATGTCAAATTTTGGACTTTGCAAAAAATGTGACGAATGGTAAATATCGGAAATTGTTAGGTGTTGAGAAAAATCGGACCTTTGTACGATGTCAAATTGAACTTTGCAAAAAATGGACGAATGGTAAATATAATCGGAATTTTGTTAGGTGTTGAGAAAAATCGGACATTTTACCGATGTCAATTGGATTGCAAAATGGAGATGGTAATTATCGAATTTGTAGGTGTAAAATCGGACATTTTACGATGTCATTTGGACTTGCAAAAAGGACGATGTAATATCGGATGTTGGTTGAGAAACGACTTCGATGCAATTTGACTTGCAAAAAGCAATGTAATATCGAATTGTAGGTGTGAGAAATCGGACTTACGATGTCAAATTTGACTTTGCAAAAATGAGAATGGTAAATTCGAATTGTTAGGGTTGAAAATCGACTTTACGATGTAATTTGACTTGCAAAAGAATGTAAATATGGATTGTAGGTGAGAAAGACATTACGATTCATTTGGCTTGAAAAAGGAGTAATATCGATGTTAGTGTTGAAAATCGATTAGATGTAATTTTTTGCAAAAGGATGGTAAAGGATGTTAGGTTAAATGACTTTACGATGTCAAATTGCTTAAAAAGATGTAAATTCGGATGTGGTGTTGAGAAAACGGACTTTTACCGATGTCAAATTTGGATTTGCAAAAAAGGACGAATGGTAAATATCGAATTGTTAGGTGTTGAGAAAATCGACCTTTTACCGATGTCAAATTTGAACTTTGCAAAAAATGACGAATTGTATTTTGAGAAATTGAGTTTGAGAAAATTGACTTTGATAAATGTGAATTGCAAAATGGAATTTGATTTATCGGATTTTGTATGTTAAAAAATGGACTTTAAATGCAATTGAAATTTAAAATGTGTGTAAATCGGATTTGTTATGTTGAAAAATGGACTTTAGGTAATTTACTTTGAAATATGGGTGTGAAAAATCGGAATTTTGTAGTTTGGAAAAGAATACGATGTAAATTGGACTTGATGGAAATGGATTTACGATGTATTTGAATCAATAAGGAGAATATTTAGGATTTGTAGGGTAATATCGAATTTGTGTAAATGACTTTAAAAATTGAATTAAAATCGAATGGTATTTATAAAATGAATTTTAGACAATTTGACTTTGCAAATGGACTGGAATATATGATTTTTGGTATAGTGTTACATGTAATTTGGATTTGGAAAAAAATGGCATGGTAAATATTACGGATTGTTAGGTGTAGAAAAACGGACATTACGATGTCAATTTGGACTTTGCAAAAAAGACGATGGTAAATATCGGAAATTGTTAGGGTTGAGAAAAATCGGACTTTTACGATGTCAATTGAACTTCAAAAATGGAGATGTAAATTCGAATTTTGTTAGGTGTTGAAAAAATCGGACTTTTACCGATGTCAAATTTGGACTTGCAAAATGGAGAATGGTAAATATCGAATTGTTAGGTGTTGAAAAATCGGACCTTTTACCGAGTCAATTTGAACTTGCAAAAATGGACCATGGTAAATATTATCGAATTTGTTGGTGTTGAAAATCGGACATTTTACTGAGTAATTTGGACTTTGCAAAAAATGGACGAATGGTAAATATTATCGGAATTTGTTAGGTGTTGAGAAAATCGGACATTTTACCGATGTCATTTGGACTTTGCAAAAAATTTGGACGAAAAATATCGAATTGTATAGTTGAGAAAATTCGGCTTTTTACCATCGAAATTTGACTTTGAAAAAATTGAAATTTGCAAAAATCGGAAATTGTTATGTTAGAAAATTGGACTTTGAATGAATTTGACTTTGCAAAAATGGACTTGAAAAATGGAAATGGTATTATCGGAAATTGTTAGGTTTGCAGAAAAATCGGACTTTACCGATGTAAATTTGAACTTTGCAAAAAATGGACGAATGGTAAATATTACTGAGTTTTAGTGTCGAAATTTCGACTTTACTTGTAAATTTGACATGCAAAATGATGGAATGGTAGTTATTAAACGGAATTTTGATTAGTGTTTGAAAAAATGATACGATGTAAATTTGGATTTGGAAAAATTGTGAGTGGTAAAATCGGAATTGTTCAGTATTTCTAATTGGACTTTAAATGGAAATTTACTTTGTAAAAATTGATCGGAAATTTTGGAATTTGAAAAT
>NW_025918147.1:10000-17500 GCF_019202785.1 Penaeus chinensis | reverse complement strand
CTTCTGCAATCGAAAACCTGCAACAGTGTACTTTTTAAAGATTTGATTTTCCCTTCAGGCGAGGGCGTGATGATGAAGCCCCTTGGTCTCTATCATTTTATATTTTTTCTCTCTCTCTTTTTCTTTTTATTGTTTTTTTTTTCTCTTTTTCTTTTTTCTTTTCCTTACTTTTTTTTTTTTTTTTTTTTTTTTTTTTTTTTTTATTGACGTTTTGGCTTATATTTGTGGTCTGCGAAAGGCTCGAGGCTCGCGAAATGTCTTGCTGAGAAGGAAGAGAGCTTCTTGGGACAAATTGCGTTGTGACAGTTTGCTTGTTTTGCTGTTAAGACTTTCTAGTCTAATAATACCCGATATATATTACATTATAACCTCTATTTGCTCCCCCTGCTGATGAATCGTTCTAATCACCTCCCTAATTAGTGTGTAATTACGGGTATTCATCTCTGGTCTAATCATTAACTAATTGCCAACATCGTAAACAAATGTCATGAATAACGGTAATTATCGTACCCTTCGATCCCGACTGCGAGGGAATAACGCCCTTAAACAACAATTCTTTAGAGACGATAATCGCACCGCTCTTTCCCATCTATCGCGCTGCACAGCTGTTGACCTCTCGTTATCATTAAATTTATTCTTCTCAGGTATTATGCTCACATAAAGTAGCTATCAATTTTTTTTTTTTTAAATTATTTTCCTCTCTGCTCTTATTTTCCACTGTATTAGTTATTTGCGATCAAGATATCGTTCGTAACATTAAGTACACCGGTTAACCCTCGACCGACAGTTGCTAATAATGGTTAATCGATAGACCATTTGTGTTTTAACAACTCTCTTCGGATATTGAGAAAGGGTGCGATTTCCTCTAAGATCTGGAGAACCATGTGTAAGTGATCGGCGTGTGTGTGTGTGTGTGTGTGTGTGTGTGTGTGCTTGTGTGTGTGTGTGTGTGTGTGTGTGTGTGTGTGCGTCTGTGCGTGTGTGTAAGCGTGTGTCCGTGTGTGTGTGTGTCCGTGTGTGTGTGTGTGCGTGTGAGTGCGTGTGTGTCTGTGTGTGTGTGTGTGATTAATCATAATTATTAGCTGTATTCATAATTTACACACATATATTTATAGACCAACCAAAACAATGATACAAAACACAATAACACGAATTCAGCTAATTGTCAAAACCTTGACAATTATATGACAATGATAACTACCACATTCCTCGATAATGATAGACATTCATCAGCTCAATTATATAAAATTAATATAATCAGTCAATTCCTTAAAGATAATGACACTTGAAGATAATGATTAGCAAGGATATTAATGTAATCCAACGCTTATATTGATAACGATATCGATTATGAAAATATAACAAGTTGTAATAATTATAATAAATAACAAAATAACGGCAATGATACATAGCAATGCTAATGATGATAATATTGATAAAGATGATAATGATGGTTATTTTGATAATGATAATGATGATAATATTGATAATGATGTCATTTTGATAATGATGATAATGAAATGGTAGTATTGATAATAACTGTGACACAATCCTAATGCAATAATGATAATAATAATAGCGATAGTGGTATTATATCATCATAATGCTTATCCTCTTTGCAATTATATACTACTAACAATCACGCTAATGAAAACTAACGATAATGGTGATAACATTGATTGCATGATTGATATAATAACAATAATATCATAATATATTATCATATATTATTTTATCATTATCATTTTATCATTATGATATTTACCAACATTAAAACTGATATCATTTTGTCAACATCATAAGAACCGATATCTCTATCATTATCATTGCTGTTAATATCATTATAATTATCCTAATTTGCATATTACTATCACCTTTTATCAATGTTACAATTACTGTTATTACTCTCATGATTATGCTTATTACTGATATTAGTATTGTTCTTATTTTCAAATTAATGTGGTTACTACCTTTTTTTTTTTTTGTTTTGTTTTTTATCAATATTACCAGATAACTGTACTATTAAACAGACAGAAATAGAATATATCAACGCACAAACAGATAAACACACAAACAAGACACAAAGACACACACAAACAAAAACACATAAACGAACACATACACTCACGCGCTCGAACACATACACTCACGCACACAAACAAGACACAAAGACACACACAAACAAAAACACACAAACGAACACATACACTCACGCGCTCGGACGAACAAGCAAAAACAAGCAAACACACATTTTTTTCCCCCGAAGAGGAGAAAAAAAAAAACGATAAAAAAGGGAAAAGAAAAGAACAACAACAAAAAAAAGGTACCGTTTCTTTATTCAAATGCTCACGGCTCAGTTCCTTCAGTAATGTCTCTATGATGATAGCAGATGTTGACATAATTACGAACTGGACCTAATTAAGGGTAATCTATTAGTCTGTCTACCTGAGGACGCAGAGGGCAGGTGCGAGGGAGGAAAGGAGGGAGGATGAGGGGAAATAGAGGGATGGAGGGAAGGATGGAGGGAAGGAGGAAAGGCAAGGAGGGAGGTAGGGCAAGGTGAGAGATGGGAGGGAGGGAGGGCAAGGTGAGAGATGGGAGGGAGGGAGGGAGAAAGGGAGGGACGGCTAGGGGAGAGAGAGGGTGGGAAGGATAGAGGGGGAGAGGGAGGGTAAAGTGAGGGGTGGGAGGGAAGGAGAGAGGTTGAGGGGGAGTGAAGGAAATTGGATGGAGGGAGGGAGGGATAGACGGGAGAGAAGGTAAGAGGAAACTGATGAATGGATGGATGGATGGAGGGAGGGATAATGGAATGAATGAATTAATGAAAGGATGGATGGAGAGAGCGAAAGAGGGAGGAAAGATTCAGCGAAAGAGAAGGAGCGAGCGAGAGAGAGAGAGAGAGAGAGAGAGAGAGAGAGAGAGAGAGAGAGAGAGAGAGAGAGAGAGAGAGAGAGAGAGAGAGAGAGAGAGAGAGAAAAAAAGTGAAACACGAAGAAAATTGGAAGAAAAAAACGAAGATAGTCAGGAACATCACAGACGTGGAATAAATACAAACAATTTACAATATATAATTCCTCTAAAGCAAATGCAAACCAAACGAAACACGAATAGTGGGAATAGTGAACGAAATACGATGAATCAAAATAGTAAAGTGATTTATGAATAAGGTAATGAATAATAAAAAAAAAAAACGAAAGAAAATGAGCAAACCTTAATAAGAAAAATAAACACAAATAAAGATACATTATTCACACACACACACACACACACATCTATCTATCTATCAATCTATCTATCTATCTATATATAATGAAAAAAACAAACTTGGAAACCCGAAAACGTAATGAAATAATGAATTAGCAACAGAGTGGTAGTTACGCCGACAACAACAATAGATTAACTAGCCAGTGTCCGGGGGTTGTTATGTCACGGATCGCTTGGTAGTTAAATGGGGAAGGGAAGGGTGGGGAGAGGGGAGGAGGGGAGGGATGGGGACAGGGGAGAGGGGAGGAGGGGGAGAGGAGAGAGATGAGAGATGGGAGGAGGGGGAGAGGAGAGATGGGAGGGATGGGAGGAGGGGGGAGAGGAGAGAGGAGAGAGGGGGGGGTTGAGGGATAGGGAAAGGGGTGAGGGATAGGGAGAGGGAAGGAGGGGGGGAGGCGGAGAGGGGAGGGATGGGGAGAGGGGAAAGGGGAGGAGGGGGGAGGAGGGGGAGGGGGAGATGGGAGGAGGGGGAGAGGGGAGATGGGAGGAGGGGAGGGATGGGGAGAGGGGAGGGATGGGATGAGGGGAGAGGAGAGAGGAGAGAGGAGAGAGGGAAGGGGTGAGGGATGGGGAGAGGGGAGGGATGGGATGAGGGGGAGAGGGGAGGAAGGGGAGAGGAGAGAGGAGAGAGGGGAGGGGTGAGGGATGGGGAGAGGGGAGGGATGGGGGGAGGCGAAAGGAGGAGGGGGAGAGGGGAGGAAGGGGAGAGGAGAGAGGGGTGAGGGATAGGGAGGAGGTGGGGATGGGGACAGGGGAGGAGGGGGAGGGGAGAGCGGAGGGGGCAGGGGAGAGGGGAAAGTGGAGGGATGAAGGATGGGGAGAGGGGAGAGGAGCGAGGGGGAGGGGAGAGGAGAGAGGGGATGGGTGAAGGAAGGAGAGAGAAGAGTGGGGAGGAGGGGGAGAGGGGAGAGGTGAAGGACGGGGAGAGGGGAAGAGGGGAAGGGGAGAAAGCTGGGGAGAGGAAATAAAGGGGTGAGGGTGAATTGGGGGAAGGGAGAGAGTGGGGAGACGAGTGAGGGAAGAAAGGGGAGGGGAGAAAATGAAGAGGAGAGGGACAGATGCAGAGAAGGAAAAGAGGGGGGAATGGAGGGGAGAGAAGAAGAAGGAGGGGGGGAGGAGAATGAGTTGGGAAGTGGAGATAATTTGGGGGGGGGGAGGAGGGGGAGAAAGGGGTAAGGGGTGAAGGTCAGAAATGTGTGAGAGGGGGGAGGGAGGGGGGGGGGGAGGGGAGGCGAATAAACTGAAATTCATGATGATTACAGTACTTGCGGCGATAATAATGTGGTTGATGATAGCGATGGTCCTGATGATGATAAGGTGAGTAATGATAAAGATGACACTAAATAATAAAAGTAATAACAACACTAACGATGATATCAATTATAATGAGAAAAAAAAAAAATCTTCGACGAGAGATAAGATTAGATTTATAATGAATTAAATGTGTTATGACGCGCACACAATGACGAATGAAAAACGAGACTGGAATTACGCAATGAATGATGCACAACAGAGAGAGAGAATAAGATATAGATAGATATAATATAATAGATAGATAGATATAGCGAGAGAGAAAGAGGGGGAGAAAGAGAGAGAGGGAAAGGGAGAAAGAGAGAGAGAGAGAGAGAGAGAGAGAGAGAGAGAGAGAGAGAGAGAGAGAGAGAGAGAGAGAGAGAGAGAGAGAGAGAAACAGACAGACACGCAAAGACAAAGAGAAAGCGAAATAGAGAGAGAGAGAATATAAAGATACACCGAGAAGAAACAGAGGTTGATCTAAGAGATAAGAAATTACTAAGCCACAAATATTTATGTTCATTCCATCTCGCCCTGGCCCTCTGGCGGCGGCGAGGCGAAACTGCCCCACCTGTTGACTCGCCCGGGGCGCCCCTGGCGGCCGGCGGCGCGGCGCCTGGTTGCCGCTCGCCTGGTTGCTGTTTGGCTGTTTGCTTGGCTGGTTGCGTGGTTGCTGCGTCGGGCCGCTGTTTGGCTGTTTGCTTGGCTGGTTGCTGTTTGGTTGACTGGTTGCTTGGTTGCTGCGTCGGCCGCTGTTTGGTTGTTTGCTTGGCTGGTTGCGTGGTTGCTGCGTCGGCCGCAGTTTGGTTGTTTGCTTGGCTGGTTGCGTGGTTGCTGCGTCGGCCGCTGTTTGGTTGTTTGCTTGGCTGGTTGCGTGGTTGCTGCGTCGGCCGCTGTTTGGTTGTTTGCTTGGCTGGTTGCGTGGTTGCTGCGTCGGCCGCTGTTTGGTTGTTTGCTTGGCTGGTTGCGTGGTTGCTGCGTCGGGTCGCTGTTTGGCTGTTTGCTTGGCTGGTTGCGTGGTTGCTGCGTCGGGCCGCTGTTTGGCTGTTTGCTTGGCTGGTTGCTGTTTGGTTGACTGGTTGCTTGGTTGCTGCGTCGGCCGCTGTTTGGTTGTTTGCTTGGCTGGTTGCGTGGTTGCTGCGTCGGCCGCTGTTTGGTTGTTTGCTTGGCTGGTTGCGTGGTTGCTGCGTCGGCCGCTGTTTGGTTGTTTGCTTGGCTGGTTGCGTGGTTGCTGCGTCGGCCGCTGTTTGGTTGTTTGCTTGGCTGGTTGCGTGGTTGCTGCGTCGGCCGCTGTTTGGTTGTTTGCTTGGCTGGTTGCGTGGTTGCTGCGTCGGGCCGCTGTTTGGCTGTTTGCTTGGCTGGTTGCTGTTTGGTTGACTGGTTGCGTGGTTGCTGCGTCGAGATGGTTGCTGTTTGGTTGTTTGCTTGGCTGGTTGCGTGGTTGCTGCGTCGGGTCGCTGTTTGGCTGTTTGCTTGGCTGGTTGCGTGGTTGCTGCGTCGGCCGCTGTTTGGTTGTTTGCTTGGCTGGTTGCGTGGTTGCTGCGTCGGCCGCTGTTTGGTTGTTTGCTTAACCGGTTGCGTGGTTGCTGCGTCGGCCGCTGTTTGGTTGTTTGCTTGACTGGTTGCGTCGTTGCTTCGTCGGGCCGCTGTTTGGCTGTTTGCTTGGCTGGTTGCTGTTTGGTTGACTGGTTGCGTGGTTGCTGCGTCGAGATGGTTGCTGTTTGGTTGTTTGCTTGGCTGGTTGCGTGGTTGCTGCGTCGGGTCGCTGTTTGGTTGTTTGCTTGACTGGTTGTTTGGTTGCCTCGTCGGGCCGCTGTTTGGCTGTTTGCTTTAATGGTTGCTGCTTGGTTGTTTGCTTGACTGGTTGCTGTTTAGTTGTTTGCTTGATTGGTAGCTGTTTGGTTGTTTGCTTGACTGGTAGCTGTTTGGTTGTTTGCTTGACTGGTAGCTGTTTGGTTGTTTGCTTGACTGGTTGCTGCTTGGTTGTTTGCTTTGACCGTGTGGTTGTTTACTGTGAATATCTAGTTGCTAGTTTGGTTGTTTGGTTGAATATCTGGTTGCTTGTTTGACCGTGTGGTTGTTTGGTTGAATATCTGGTTGCTTGTTTGACCGTGTGGTTGTTTGGTTGAATATAAGGTTTGACTGTGTGGTTGTTTGGTTGAATATAAGGTTGCTTGTTTGACTGTGTGGTTGTTTGGTTGAATATAAGGTTGCTTGTTTGACTGTGTGGTTGTTTGGTTGAATATAAGGTTGGTTGTTTGGTTGAATATAAGGTTGCTTGTTTGACTGTGTGGTTGTTTGGTTTAATATAAGGTTGCTTGTTTGACTGTGTGGTTGTTTGGTTGAATATAAGGTTGCTTGTTTGACTGTGTGGTTGTTTGGTTGAATATATGGTTGCTTGTTTGATTGGTTGTTTGATTATTGTTTTTTTTCTGGTTAAGCTGTTAGTCTATCTGTTCATTCTTTGCTTGTCTGCTTGTTTATCTTTTTGTTTGGTTGTTTGGTGTTTCTTCGCTTATTTAGTTGTTTGTCTTTGTGTTTCATGATTGTTTGTGTCTGGTTGCTTATGCTTGTTTGGTTGTTTATATGTTTATCTCTGCGTATGTTTGGTTGTTTCTTCGCTTGTTTGGTTGTGTCGGATTGTTTGTTTTCCGTTTGTTTCGCTCGTCTGGTTGAGTTGTTTGTCTGTCTATTGGTCTGTCTATCGGTTCGTCGGTGTCTGTTCTCTATTGCCTCTCTGTTCTTTGTTTTCGTTGTTTTCCTGTTTATGTTTTTTTTATGTTTTGTGTTTGTTTGTTTGCTCCTCTCTGTCTCTCTTTGTTTTGTTTTTTTCTTTTTTCTCGTTCTCTTTCTCTCTTTTTCTCTTTCTCTCTCATTCTCTCTCTCTCTCTCTTTCTCTCTCTCTCCTTTTTTCTCTCTTTCTTTCTCTCTCTCTCTCTCTTT
>NW_025918146.1:0-19859 GCF_019202785.1 Penaeus chinensis | reverse complement strand
TCCTTTTTAGGGACATTCATAGGGAAAAAACCCACTTTTTAGGTCGGTCAGATTTGCCGTTTATCTTCCCCAAAATTTAAAAAACAATACTACTATTTAATAATAATAATTGGAGGGATAATTTTCGTCTAGGGGGGACGTAAAAATCATTACTGTATGGGATTAAAAAAAAATTTACCGAAAAAAAAAAAAAAAAAAAAATTAAAAAATTTTTTTTTTTTTTTCGCATTTTTTTGAAATAAATCATAAATTTGAATAATTAAAAAGAAAAATAACATTTTTAATTGGATTAGTTTTGTTGAAAAAAGGGGCTTGTATTTTTTAGAAACTTTTTCAGAGGATTATTTATTATTTTTTAAAAAATTTTTTACCTAAACCTTTTTTTTATTTTTTTAAAATTTTAATAAATATGATAATAATGAACGAAAAAAAAAACCAAACCCCTATTTTTTTTTTCCATCCACCAAAAAAACAAAAAATTTTAAATAACTCGTCGTCTTCTTTTTTCGTTTTTTTATTTCGTGGGGTCTTTCGTCGTCTTCATGGTCGTCGCACTACAATTCCGATAGTAAAAAAAGGAAAAATTTAACTAACGAGAATAAAAATGGGGAACAAACTCATGATAAAAAGAGTAACGATAATAATGAAAAAAGGGAAGGGAAAAAAAAATCGTTTAAAAAAGGTCCACCCCTTTTTTTTTTCGACACACACACCGGAAAGGTAATTATTAATTCGCTTTCGCAGTTGAAAAAATGAAAAAGGTTAGGATTTGAAAAAATTTTTTTGGGGGAAATTTGGGGTTTAATTTTAAAATTTTGGGGAAACATTTATTAAGTTTTAATTTTTAAGGGGAAAAGGGGCCAAAAAAAAAAAATTAATAAAAAATTGTTGGGGAAACAAATGGGGCCCAGGGAAAATTTTTTAACAACGTATATCGTCCCATCGATAAAATCCAAAAAAAAAAAGGGTGTGGTTCAATTTGAAATAATGGTCCGGTTACCGCTCCATTTTTTTAAAAAAATTAAACAATGAAATGTTCACTTTTATTTAGAAAAAAAAATATTTTGAAATAAATATATTTGTTTAATTAGATTATTTTTTTCCCCCATGTTATATAAATTTTATTTTTTTTTTTCCAAATTGATTTAGGTGAAAAAATTCCCACCTTTTTTTTTTTTAAAAAAAAAAATTTAAATAATTTTCTTCATCTTTTTTTTTTCTTTTTTCTTCTTCTTAGTAGGGGCGGCAAGGGGGCCCGATTTGTTGTTTTTTTCATCATTTTTCCCCTTTCCTTTTCAGGGGGCTTCTTCTTTCGCTTTTTCGTTTCTTTTTTAAATTTTGGGAGCGGTTTTGTTTTTTATTTTTTTTTAATCATCATCATCATTATCCTCCTTCCTCCTCTCTCATTATTTATTATTCTTTTTGGACGGTGCTTTATTAATTACAAGTTTATTGATTGATGACAAGAAAGAAGACTTGTGATTTCGAAAAAAAAAACAATGTCGTAAAAAATAAATTTATTTTGAGAACATTTTTGATTTTAATTTGTTTATTGATTACCATGGGAAAGTATGGAAAACATTTTTGCCTGTTTTAATCGGTTGTCTTGTTTGTTTTCCCTTTTAGTTTTTTCTTTTTTAGGTATGAGGGAAAAGACCTATTTGTCAATTATTATTTTACTATTAGCATTATTTATTTTTTTTTCTCTTTTTATTATTCTTATATATATTTTTGGTGATATTTTTAAACTCGGTCTGTTTAAAAACAATTATTTGTTAAAAACCATTATTATTTTTATTTATTTGGGGCGTAATTATTAAATCTCTGAAAGTATATAGGAAAAAAAATGTTGGAAATTAGTAAAAACCCGGCAAAATGGAAAGAGCTGGTTATTCTTTTGCTTACTGATAAAAAACATTTTTACAGCAGAAAAAAAAACCAAAAAATTTCCTTCAAACTGGTTTTTTTTACCACATTGGGTATTTGTATTTTAAGTTCTGTGGGAGATATTGATATTTTTAATTAGACGTGGTTCGTTTTCTTGAGCCCCTATTTAAAATATTGTTTGGGAAATTATTTTAGTTCGTAAGGGGGGCCCGCTTTGTGGTCTATTAAACAATTCAATATAATGGCCATTTTTCATTCGTCAATTATCCAAACATTGTTTTTTTAAGGTGGGGGGACGGTTTCATGGAATTTATTTCAACCACTTAAATTTGGAATGGAGTTGTGTTCGAAAGGGGGAGCGATTTGTACCGATCTGAAATGCGGTTTGTTATTGAGGAAACACTAATTCAATTTTTACAATAGGATATTTATCATTTTTGCCATTTCCAAATTGGGAGTTATAAAACAATTTTACCATATATTCAGGCGTGGTGGGGTCGAGGAGGTTTATTCTTGATTTTTATTTGGGACTTCGTAATATTTCTTCATATCAAAACCTACTGGGTTAGTTTTGGGTCTGTAAAATAAAAAGGGAGGACATTGGGGGGGGGGGACTGTTTTTTTTATTTGCCGAGGGCTAGATATTCATAAACTAGCCATTTTCTACAATTTCGGGGATGATCATGTAGCCACCAACCATTACTTCCTCCAAATGGCGGGAGGGTTAACCGGTTTCGTCGCTATCGGCTGCCGCCGCTAGCAGAGTATTAGTTTAGTTATCATTGATGTTTTAAGGTTTTTTGTTTTATAAAAAAAAACGGTTTTGGGCTTTAAAAATTGTTAATTAATTCCTTTCACCAAAACTGTTTCAAAGGGAATTATGGGAGAGGTTTGGAACCGTGTTTTTTTATTTTTTCTCAAGGGCCATTTAATATGGTCCATGATATTTTTAATCATTATTTCGCTCCATTATTCTCGGGAGATAGTGTTTTTCGCTTCCATATTGATTTCTCTTTTTTTGGCCTCGGCGGTTATTTTTGTTTTTAGGCGAGAAAGATTTTCGGATGGGCTGTGTTGGAAGCTTTATCATGGTTTTCGGTATTGGCGTTTGATTTTACATTCACCAATATTTTTTTTTTTTTTTCAATATATGGCGTGTTCTTCGGTATATTTTTCTTAAATGGGAAAACAAATTCTATGGCATTAGAGGGGGAAAGATGATATGTGGATTTTGGGTCCGAATGTGGGATTAATTTTTCCAATATGGATTTTTTTGTTATTCATTTTTACTATTACGGTATTGTAAGTAATTAGGGAAACGCTTCTTTTGCAAAAAAGGAAAATTTTAAAAAAATAATCTCTGAAAAAAGGGGGGAATGGTTGCGATGGTACTGGGTTCGGAGTTTACCCTCTATTAAAAAAACATTGGGACAGTTTTATGGTCCATTTCATTTGGCTGCTACTTACCTAATAATTTATTATTATTTTATTATTATTATTATTTTTTAATTATTTATTTATTCATATTAGGATGAATGAGCTTTTACACCTTTCGTATTGACTTCTTATGGGAAGATTTTTATGCCCAATTTTCACGCGGCTTGCCAACATTGGAAATCGTTTAAAGGTATTATCTTGTTTTATTTTTTAAAATTACTCCAAATCGGATTGGAAGAGGGGGGATTTTAATGGACATTAACTGTTGGATGGGCATATCGGGATGAATTCAAAAAGTTTAATGGTTTTTAGATTTTTTTAAGCGTTCTCCTTGAATGGAAAAATTTTATTATTCTTTAAAAAAATTTTTTTTACATAAAAAATCGATTAAATGGGATTCATTTTAAACATTTTGCATTGTCAAAACCACATGTTTTGTTTGTAAATTTGTGTAAAAAAGCCGGAAATATCACCCCAACTTTCAATAAGCGGGAGATTAAATTTTTTTATTTAAAGAGGGGGACTTATTCATCACCAAAAAAACATTACCAGGGCGGCGGAGGTTAATTAATTATCAAAAATAGATTTTATTAATTCATTCATGGGTTCTATATGGGACGGACTGGTTTTCTATTTTTTCATTTTTCTTATAAAATTGGTATCATCATTTCATTTTTTCGTCGTCCATCATTCCTCATTCATTTATTGTTCATCATCGGTTCTTGTTGTTTTCCCGTTTATCGATTACCATTCTTTTTTTCTTTTTATTATTTGAACTTTTAAATTTTTTTATTGGTTCTTTTTCTTGAAAAAAACGCTCTTTTCAAAAAAGTCCACTAAAAAAAAAACTATTGGTTATAAATAAACGAAATTGTGAGATATTTGGTCCCATGTCTTGTAAAAAAACTCTGGATAGTTATTTAGTATTCGAAGACGGTGGTTTTTGTTTTATCAAAAAAACATTGATGTTAATTAAAAAAAAATAAAAACATATCCAAAAAAAGGTACCTTACAAAAGATATTTCTTTTTCTTCTTCCAATTGGACTTTATTGATGCTTAAAAAAGCTAGTGATTTTTTTTAAAAAAATTCGTATCAAAATTTTTTATAGGGTAATTTTTGATTAAATTAAATGGAAAAATTCATTTTTTTTGAAAATTAAAAATATTCGATTTTTTGGCCAAATCGAGGAGGGGGGACATTTTCTTATTGGGGGAAGTTGATTATTGAACCTTTTTGAGTGGCCTCGAGATTTTTTGAAGGATATTTAGTTGGTTTTTTCCTTATTTCTACCTTTGATATTGTTGTTGTTTCCACTATAATACGGAATTGGAGATTATTACATGAGATTCGATAAATTGATCTCTCTGAAAAATCTTTATTAATTTTATATTAAGTTCGAATATTTTCCTTCTCAAAAAACAAAATGTTGGGGATATGGCCATTATTATAATTCAATCCTCACATTTGTTATCACTGGGAAAAAATTTCATTTAAATTTAGTTTCTCTTTAAAAAAAAGGGTTGAACAAAAAAGGTTATTAATTTAAAATCTTTTTTTTTTTAAAAAAAATAAGTGTTTTACCAATTTGAATAGGCATCGGAAAACTGTCAGTTGTGTGGGTTTGTTAATTTTTTTTTTTCCTGTTCTAGGGAAAAGGGTTATTATGTTTGGAATATTACCGAAAAAAAAAAACAGTATGTCGGGATTATAAGCTCTTTTTGAGGGGGTTATTTTATATGGCTTTTCGATATAAGCTAAAAAAACAACTCTTGTTAACCAATTTTTTCGGTGAGGTTTTTGGTTTCTTTTTCGCGCGCGAATATAAAATCGAGGGGGAACTTTGATAGATTTCAGGGAGAAAGGGAATTTCATGATAAAAAGTTGCCAACGCTTTTTATGGCCTCGTTTTATTAAAAAAGGTTTTTCGAGGATTCGACCTCTGGGATTCCCATTCGACATCATTAACAAAATAAGGGGGGACCTCTTTATTTCGTCATTGGTCTTTTATCGGTTGGTCCCACCCCCTTCTCATTGATCCCATTCATCATCATTCATTTTCTCATCATTCATTTTTTTCCGTAACCGTGGTTGGTTGTTTGGCTTTATTAATAGTTAGGGGAATATAAGGGGTGGGATTATTTGGCTTTTTGCCAAAATATTTTCCCTATATTACCGTTGAAAATTTTAAATTATTTTCCAATGTTCAATAGGCGACTTTTATATTATTATTTGCTTACAGGTTTTTTTTTTACATCTTTTTTTCTTTTTTATTATTATTATTTATTTTTTGGTTGTATATTTTTTCATAATCGGGTCCGAGGTTTTCAATAGAAACCAGTTTTACCAGAGTCAAGGGAGGGGTGTTTTCGTTATTTGCTTTTCTCATTAACAATTATCCAGGTTCCTTTTTTTTTTCATTATTTTCCTCATTGTCCACTGTCCACCACCTTTGTTTCTTTAATAGTATTTATTGGGGGGGACAAAGCATGGGTTTATTATTTCCATAAATAAAATACAATAGTTTTAATATTATTAAAAAATATTTTATATTGTGTGGTATATTTTTTATTTTTAAACATTATACATAAATTTTAATATATCTATTTTTACAAATATTATATATTTTATAATTGTATGAACATTAAGGAATATTGGACATATTAATAATTTAAATGGAATCCTGATTAAATAACTTAGGTGGTTTTACCATTGGGGGGCTATATTCTCTCTTATAAGAAAAATGTTTTAACTTGGGGGACGAAAAAACCCAAGACTGGAAAAAATGGGATCGCTATTCGGAAAATTATTTGTAAAAACTTGGCGTTTATATCGCAATTAAAAATTTTACACTAACTTATTTTCCAAAAAACGATTTACCATAAAAAGGGGAGGGGGACGTCTAAGGGGGGGGGAACATATTTGATAACCAGTAGTTCATGGTTTCTATGGGGACGATTGAAAATAATTCATTTATCGAGGGAAATAATTAAAGAGAGATCATCTTTTCCTACCCTGATTAATTTATATAAATAATTACTCACCGATTGGCATGATTGGGCAAAAATAATTTATGATTCCATTCGGGTTGTCTTTTTTTTCATCATCCACCAACCACCCGCTGCCCGCAAAAATCTGTTAATCACCAGCCTTCAAACCAAAAAATTCTATAATCAGAGGTCTTTTCTAGACCTATTCAAAATGCACACAAATTTTCGTATTCCCGCTAGAGATATATTTTAAAAAATATATATTTTTCATGTTCGATTTGGCAGGATTTTTTCAATAATAGTTTTTACCACCCATTCCTCGATGGGGCAATAATAATTTATAGCCGATTAATTTTTTTATTTTGGTTTTTTTCCCCCGAAAAACAAAAATTGCTAATAAAAAATTTATAATTTGGCAGGTTATCAAATGTTAATTTGGGGCCTTCTTCTCTTGTTCTCCAGCAATTTAAACCTTGTTTGGGAAAAAAACGCGGAACATTTCAAAAAAAAACGAAAATGGAAAAAATAAAAAACACTCTGTCAACCAGGGACAACGAAAATGGAGTTACGCTCAAAATGCTTTCAAAAGGACCTAAAAGCCATTTAAATCAATCTTACCATTCTGCGGCCATAATCAATTTTAATTTTTCAGGGGATATGTGGGGCCATTTACTTCCCTTTTTTTTCTGGCAATTAAAAAAACATTGTTTTCATGTTTGTGGATCCAAAGTCAACCATACCAAAATTTTCCGCCCTTGGTGGTGGGACCAGTTTTTAGGAAAAAAAATTCGTTGCCAAAAACGTTTATTCGCTTCAAAAACACCAAGGGAAGCAAGGAACGATATTCTTCATTCCCCCCTGGAGAGTATTAATATTTCCAAGGAATAAAAAAAAATGTCCAAAAAAAAGACAAAAAAACGGGGCCAAACATCCTCATTTATCATCTTCTTTTTTACTTGCCGAAAATTACAAAGGAAAAAAAAAAAAAAGTCAAAAAATCAGGGTACATGAATAAAACAAATAAACAAAATCAAAAAAATATCCTTGCTAACCACCCACGGGTGCATTGAAATATAGGACCAAAAATTTTGTATCATTCTATAGGAGGGGGGGACGGCCATCGACATTAAAAAGAGCTAAAGCCTCCGCCTGCATTAAATGATAATTAAAACCCAAAAGCATAATCTTTGTGAGAATAAATCATCAAAAAACTACCTGGCATTAGGTTCTTCTCGAACTCAGGAGGAAAGAACAAATGGGGAGTCGGATAATGGACAACTGGTTCTACAATTAAATTATTTAAGCATGAGGGTGATAATATCAAGCAAGAGGGGGGGACGCGGGGGAAAATTTAAAAAAATTATATTAAAAAATTGGATTCATTAAAAAACAATAATTAGGATTTTCATTTTTATTTTAAGATTAAACATTAAGAATATCAACCATTTGTGTAAAAATATAATATGATTTAATTTTATTTTTAGGAAATAACAATAAGGAAAACATTATGAAATATTACATTTTGTAAAAAATTTTTTGATGAATTTTTATTTTTAGAATAAAAAACAATTAAGATTAATATAATTTTGGTAATTTTAAATTAAAATAAATTTCAATTCTTCCACCACCACCTCCCCACCACCCACACCGCGCAAATCGGCAAAGGGGACTAGATGCACTGTGTAGTATTTTCTTTCTCTGTATATTATTAATTCCGAAAAGCAATACGTCCATCTTTCTAATTGTTTACCAGGAAAAAAAAATTTGGGGGAGTCGGTTGGTTGGATCCAAGCCGGTAATCCCTTTCCTTGCTAGCAATTTTGTTCCTTTACCGATTGGGAACACTATTTCATTCTCGTTGGGGGGACAATCCCGGTAAATTGGGTCTTTACCCGTCAAATGTTTTTTACAAAAAAAATCTGGCATTGGTTTTCTTATTAATGGCTTTCAGGATGATTCATAAAAGTAAATTTTAGCTTTTGGTTATTATATTATATATATCTTATATATTAAGCAAAAAATATATTTTTATGTTTATTTATTTTATAATATTCTGCCTCTTTTTTTCCTTTTTTAATATTTTAAGAATTTTATGGTATTATTTTTGATAATTATTTTTTTTTACGGTTTCTTAAATTATCAATTATCTTTTCTAAAATATTATTTCATAAAAATACGGTGTTGTTATTTTTCCTAGTTTTAGGAATAAATTTTTCTTGATATTTATTTGATGGAGCATTATATTTATCCCAATAAATATTTTTCCATTCTTTGGGGCCCGAAGAATTGGTGGGTATATTTTTTTCTTATGTTTTTATTTCTTCTTCTTTATTATTTTTTATTTATTATTGTAGGAATTATTTTTATTATAATTATTATTATTCTTTTATTTTCTTATTATTCTTATTTATTATTAATTATTTTTATTTATATTAATTTTATTATTTAATATTTATTATTAATTTATTATTTAATTATTCTTTTCTTCTTCTTTCTTTTTTTATTATTATTCTTATCATTTTTATTAACATTATTTATTTTCTTATTATTATTTATTTAATATTATTTACTTATTTATTATTTATTATTTTTCTAATCTGGGGGACGGTTTAGATCTCCCTGGGAAGAACCTACAATTTCCCACTTTACTGGGGGGCAATTTTTGTCCATCCCTCAAATGAGGGGGGACAATACACCCACCATCCCATTAAGGTTCTGTTGGACTTGGGAATTCGGATTTGTTATTTTCAGAATTAATATATTTCAAAATTTTCTTCGTTAAAGATTTTGCGATCTGTATTTGGGATATATCATCACTCGCTCCGGTTTATTCATGGGGGTTTTGGAGCGTTTATTTTCATCGTCAATGGTTATCGGGGACCACGCTATAGGGTCCCGTCAGGAAAAGGGGGCCTGTTGGCCACGGTCCATTTCAGGATCGAGTAGAAGGTTGGGGGACCCGGGTCTATTAAACGAGTGTTTTTACTACCCATTGATGGGGGTTGGTTTTTTGTATTCAGTGGCCGATATAAAACGTTTGGGGGGACGGTTTCAGGAAAAAACTTTATGGGGTTCTAATCCTGGGAAAAAAAGGAGGAAAAAAAAACCTCAGGTCTTAGGTGTTAGATCTTACAAATATTTTCCAAATGTTAATTTTGAAGGGACAGGGATGGGGTGTTGGTATTTTTTTGTTAGGCCGACGATTGATTGGCGGGACAAATTCCGCACATTTAACATTTTTGTATACATTCAATTTTCTTTTTTTTTGTTGATAATTTTCCGGAATAATACAATGCTCGGGAAAAAACGGGGAGGGACGGTTTTGTTTTGTGGCAATTAATGGTAAAGGGGTTTGTGAATAAATTAGGAAATTGGTCCGGGTGGGCCGGCCATCGTTTTTGTTCGTTGTTCGTTCCGGTCATCATCAACCTTTATCTTTTACCTTATTATTAAGGATTGATATTAATCGGCTTGGTCGAGGCTTATAGGTTTTTTTATTAAAAAAACACTAATTGGAACGATTTTTAAGGGATGGGTAATAAGGCTGTCATTTATCACATCGGAGGATTGAAGGTAAAATATAAAAGGTGGTTGGGGGACAATGTAGTGATTTGCTGTTTTTTTTATTGGTCCACTGTTTGTTTAATTATTCTATTTTAAATTCTTTGAAAAAAAAAAAAAAAAATTTGCATTAGTAAAGCAGGGGGGGAAAAAAATATAAAAAAAAGGATCATTGAATATATTTTCATGGAAAATATCTATTTCATTTTGGGAGGAGGGAAATTATCGTATATTGTGGTATTTCTTTTTTAAAATTATCGGAAATGGATTATTTAGCGTTGAGTGTGAGGTGCAATAATTTGAGGGAAAAATAAAATTATAAATTGGGGCGAAAGGTTATTTGTTTTTATATAAAAACTTTTTAAAACCATATTTTTTACAATGTAAATAAATTATAAAAAAAAAATAATATGGCCATTAGAGAATTAAAATAAAAAAACAGAGGAGAAAATAATAAAAATTGTATTTATAAAGGTTTTTATTTTGCCTTTTTTTTCTTTAAAAGAATTTATATTATTTTCATTAAATTATGAAAAAAAAAAAATAAATTTTAATACTTTCATATTTACCAAATACAACTTAAGTTATAATATTTTATTAGGCGATTTTTCATTGGTTTTAAATTTAGGGGGACATGTTAGTTTATTTTTTTATTTTTAAAATTTTTTTAAACCACGGCCATGTTTATATTTATTAACTATATATTAAAAAAAAAAAACTAATTTAAAAAAAAAAAAACATTTTTATTATTGTAATATTAAAAGGATTTTTATATATTATATATTATATATATATTTATATATTTACACATATATTACATATTACCTTATACATATAAATAACGATGGGATTAAATTTTTAATGGTTATTTTTTTCTTCATTCCTTCCAATTAATTAAAAAAGAATTGGACACCATTCTCAGAATATTGGAACCGGCGGGGGGCTTTCATTCTTTGCCCACAGATATTTTATAAAGGATGCATCGACCAGTGGGATGGAGAAATATGAAAAATGTAGTGTTATTTTAAAATTAATGGAATTTTTACTAATTTTACAATAAAAAAAAACAGTTTTTATTAAATGAATAATTCTTTACATCAAAAAATAAAAAAATTTACAAACCAAAAACATTAATTTGGAAAAAACCATTGTTGTACTCGTAAAGGTATTTCATTAAAAAAAACACCTATTAAGGTTAAAACGGTCCACCAATTTTTATATCACCGCTCAATTACCGTTGCTGCTTATTATTGGGGAACAATGGGCCAAAAAAACAACATAAAACATAAAACGAAAAACAAGTCCATTAATATCGCTCCCGGGTTTATAAATTTGCTGATTATTTGTCGCTTGCAAAATATTATAAACAAGGGATAAAACCACCGCTGATGCAGGCTTTTGCTAAAAAAACATGATGGAGGGGTTGGCTTGAAACCATTCGTTAGATTATTTAAACCTTTTTCTTACCAAAACAAAAACTTTTTGAGGAAATAATCACATTCAATTGCCAATAGGTCTTTAAAAAGTTGCACCAAAAACATACTGACAAATATCAGGGCACGGTGAGATTTTTTTACGGCTTTCCGGTTTTTATACACCAGTGGAGGGGGATCTTGTGTATTTTATGGAAAAAGAGTGTGGCTTAAGTAATAATCCAGGTTGGGACATGCTTTTGGGTCAATGTTCCATTATTTTGATATATTGAAAAAAGGGAAAAAATTTTATTGGGTTAGATGTTTTTATATATTTTTATTAATTGATAAGTTAACATTAATTATTAATTTCAAGTTTTATAATTAAAATAGATTTATTCTTATTTCCCACCGTGCATTTCATTTATTTTTATAATTTCTATGGGGGGTTGGACAAGGGGTGGTGTTTTTGGAACCCGGTATTTTGGGGGGACCAAAAATGGATAAAATTTACCTTTTTTTTCTGGGGGCTATCTTCTTCTTTCCTAAGGAGGGGATGGATTATTTAAAAAAACCACCGACTATTTTTTATTGGCTTTATTTTCGATTTACCGATATGGTGCCTAATTTTCCAGTTTTACATCGGGGGACCGTTCTGGTTTAAGGACTTTTTCTCAAATTATCTATAAAAAAATGATGGAAAATACAACCCCACTTTTTCCAAGTTTAACCTTCGACGGGGATCAAATGGTTTTTTTGGAAAGGAGAAATTTTTGGGCTATGGGGACACGAAGCTTTTCGTAGAGGAGATATACTATTTCTGGTTCATTTATATTGTGAGAAAAGGCCAACCCAAATATTAATCATACGAATAAATTAATTTTTCGGCTTCGTTACTTGCAAAGGCATTTCCCACTGATCATAAAAAACTAAGACTTTGATTATCGTGATGATTTGGGTGGTTGGTCATTATTTTTCAAATAAACTGTTCATTTTGAACTTTTCCCATAATTTTTTCTAGTGGTCTATAATAGTTGTTTTTATTAGATTTTTTTTTCTTAGTCGTTCTGGGTCATTTTGCCATTCGTCGTCGAGTTTTTCGAATTGTTGGCGGGCAACACATTTTGCAGGGTGTTAAAGAAGTGAAAGTTGAGGATGGTGGTTCCTTTATTACTTATTTTTTTTAGATTCTGGGTCTTGTTTTTTTCTCTGGTCCAAAAGTTATCATCGGGTAAGCGGTTTTCTCTTTTTCCTCTTTATCTTCACATCATTCAATTCCACATTCTTTCCTGGACAATTTCATTCTTCTTCTTTCTTTCTTTCTTTTCTTTCTTTTCTCGTATTGTTGGTATTTGAGGGTGTTAATTTAAAATCTTTTTTCGTATTCGAGTGGGTTTCGCAGTGGACGGAGGGAGGGAAGGTGTGTAATTTGTTTTTTTTGTTTTTTTGAATTCGGACCATTATAAACTTTTCCAGGAGGGGTTCGACATTTTCTTCCTTTTTGCTATTGGGCGATTACTGTTGTTTCCTATTAGATTTGGCATTTTTTTTGATCCAGTTCATTTGATTGGTAAATAGGGTTTTATAATGGTTATATATTAATATATTTACATTTTTATGTTTTTTCAAATTTCTGCACTTGATATGAGAATTCTTTAATTGTAGAGAGATGGTTGTTTTTTGATTGTTTTTTTGAAAGTCTCGGAATTTTTATTTGCAATTAAAATTATTATTGTACAAAGGGACCAAATTTCAGAAAAAAATAGGGCCTAAAAAAGGCAGCTTTCTTCAAGCCAAGCTCTTTATGGAGTTAATGTTGTTTTTTTTCTAAAAGGGAAATTGTCGTCAAATGTCATTCAGGTTGGGTACCAAGGTCTCTTCTTTTATACACTCTTTAATTAAATACAAAATATTTCCATTATTTGCCGGCATTTATATTTTTTCTTAATTATTATTTATTTATTTTATATTTATACCCACCCACCACATATATATATTATATTAGAAAGAGAGCTAGGTGGAAGAAGCTAGGTGGATAATAAAAAAAGGAATAAATTTTTTTCTTTTTTTTTACAACAATTGGATATTTTATTTCATTTTTATTTTATTGGGGGGGGGGGGACTATTATTGTTCTCATATATAAAAACATTTTTCTTTTTTTTATTTACATAATTTAATTATATATATATATATTTTATACTATATTTATTTTATATGTATATACATATTATTTTTATATTATGGACTATTTTGCTCCAATTTATAATATTTTTCTTTTTTTTTATTTATATTACCCAATATTTTTTCCATGTTTAATTGTGAATTTGTATGCTTAATATTTTGTCCCTGTTTTTACAGTTGTATAAACTTGGAAGCATTTTGGTTTAGGGGATTCATCATTACTTGTGGTTGGGTTATATTTCCATTTGCCCATTCCATTAGGGTACTGTTTTTTCTCCATTCATCTTTTGAATTACAATTTTATGGAGTTTTCTTGCTGGTTTTTTTACATAAAACATTTTGATTTGGTTATTTTATTTCTCCACATCATTTAGATAGGCGTGGATTCACGGTTTACTTGGGGAGAGAAAAATAATAACTGGTGTTGTGTTAATGTTTATCTTTTTCGAGGGTTACAATTATTAACCCATCTTTGGCAAAGTTACAGAAGACAAGTTTTTTTACTTGTGTCATTCTTCAGTAAATTTTTGGAAAAATTTGAGTGGTCTTTTCAATCAACATTTGATCCCAACCGTTAAAATTTTATTTAAAAATAAAATTTTTAAAAAAAAAAACATTGTTTTGTAAATTTTGATTTTCACATTGGAAAATCAAAGTTTCAAACTTGGGGTCCATTTATAAAATGTTTTTCAGGAGACGTTTGGTCCTTGTTTTGGTAAATCTTTTAGTATTAGTTATTACTTTAATTTTCTCATTGGCGGCATTAATGGCATTAAACAAAATTCTTGAATCGCATTCCAAAACCAACAGTGAAATTTTTTATCCAACAGGGCTGAATGGTCGCGTTCCAGTAAACCGCTTTCTTTCCGCGTTCCCCAGTTAATCCGCCTTCTTTCTTTTTTGGTGGGGAATTTGTCCGAGGCATTTGAATTTTGGATTATACTTGGAGAGGGGGCACTGGGACGAATTTTTTATAGTTTTACCATTTTTTTTATCTTACCGGTTTAAAGAAATTATTTACAATGATCATTTAAAATCTTGACTTTTTCAGTGAATTTGGAGGGATATTTTTCCTTCTTTGGCTTGATGGGATTTTTACATTGTTGAGGGAAAGCTGGGGTTCAAAATTTCTTGGGGGGACCGATAACGGTGTTCAGTTTTTTCCTTTTTCACCTTCGAGGGATTTTTGTTCGGGGACATTGAAGAGGAATGTTTTCCCATTATTCCGAGGATGAAATTCGGGTTGGGTTGGTTGGTGGTGGGTGGGTGTGGTGTTGGTGGTGGGTGGTGTTGTTGGTTGGTTGGGTTGGTAGGTTTGTTTGAGGGGGGGGTGGTTGTAGGTTTTAGCTTTACTGGAGGGTTTTTGAGTTTAGGAGATATTTTTTCATTGTTGGTTACCGGGGCGATAGGGTATTTCCCATTTCGGACGAGGAAAAGGGGGGTTAAATTCTTCGTTTAATTAGGAGGAAGGGGGGGAACAACATGGGGTCGCAACCATTACTTTGTAATTCCACGCTGGATTTTCTCCGGGGTAAGCTTAATCTCTTTTTTCCTTGGTTTCTTTCAATTTATATCCTTTAAGTATTTTACTTTGGTTTTCCACATTTTTTTTTTTTAAAACAACATGTGGGATTAATGTTTTTTTGGCGTTCTATTCTCTTTTCTTCTTAGCCAAGGGGGGGAACCACTAGTCTCTCTTTTCGATTCAATTCCTTTCTTTTTTTTTTCCTGTCAAAGCAACAAGTAGGGGCCCAGTGCGTGTTCATTTTCATTAGGGGAACTCTATAATGTTTAACGATTATCGGGAATTTTCAGTTCGGATTCATTGATGAAAGAGGTTTTCCGTAAAAAACTCGGTATGGGCTTTACCATCAGCGGTTTTCAAATGTTTTACCGCTAGGGGGGGGAACATGGATCGGACAGGGCAGAGGTCCAAAGAGGTTTTTAGCGCATTCGTTTGTTACCAATTTGTCGATGTCGGAATCATTGGGCTGGCTTCGTGAATAAGTTGGGGGACGTTGGTTTTTCGGGTTTTTCATGGCCGAGGCCACAACCCACGAACCAAATGTAAAACATTTTGGGCCCGTAAAAAGGAATGCCCCCCAGGCATTCGGAAATTTTATTTTTCTGATTCCAATTTATTTCATCCAATTTAAAAGTTTTTGTGGGTGAAATTTTGGCATTTCTTAACAATTGATCGAGTGTTAGGCCACAGTGTTCATTTTTCATCTACATTACGCCAGTATTATTTATAGGGGCCAATTCAGGGTTTTTTCCGTTTTTCCGGGGATTTTGGGGATTTTAACGGATCGAAAATTTGGGAAAGGGGGTTAAATAGTTTTTTTTACGGGTCTTTTTCGGGCCCTTTTACATCGGAAATTGGGGGAGATGCAGGGGTTGGTTTTTAAAAATAAAAGGGGGGACCCCCGGGGAAAATTTGTTTTTTTGGGCCCAAAAACGGGAACTTACTGGAAATTTTCCCCCGATATTTTTTATTTTTTAGTTTTTTCTTTAAAATTGGGGGGGGAAGTTTTTTTTTTTTTTCAAAAAAATTGGGCCCTTTTAAATTTTGAAAAATTCCTTTTTTTTGCTCTTTTGGAATGACCCCCCCCCACCCACTTTTTTTGGGCTTTTGGTTTTTTAGATTTTAAAATTTTGAACCAAGGGTCTGTGCTGGGGGCCCCTTTTTTTCCCAACCTTTGGGCCCGCCTTCATTTTTGGGGCGAGGGTTACTTTTTTCATTTTTTAAAAATTTTTTCCGGGTTTTTCTTGTTTTTGCCGTACGAAGGGGCCACCCGGGGTTTGGTTTATTTTTTTTGAGGGGAAATCCAAAAAACCCTTTGGGGTCCCCACGTTTTGCGGGGTTTTTTTGTGGGTTTTTTTTCCCATTTTTTGGGTTTTGCCCCACCTCAAAAAAATTCCTTGCCCTTTTTAAATTTTTTTTTCCCTTTTTATCGAGCTTTTTTGGCCCCTTTAAAAAATTTGGCTAATAAAAAAAAAACTTTTTTTAAAAAAAGGGGAAACCCAGTTTAGTGATTTTGGAGGTATTTTTTCTTTTTAAGGAAACATTGGGGGTTTAATTTTTGGGAGGTTTCCCGGGGGAAAAAATTGTCAATGGAAAATTTTTTTTTTCCGGTTTTTGACGATTTTTTTTTTTTCTATTGATTTTTTTTAAAAAAACAAGCTTCCCCAGTGGGCCCCAGCCGAAAAGCGTACCCCCAAAACGGGCCCCAAAACCAAAAAATTAAAAATCATTTTCTGGGGTGGGGGGGGTTTTAAAAACCAAAATCATTTTTTTAAAAACCGGGGGGGGGACTGGGATTTCCCGGGTTCCTTTGCTCTATTTTAAGGGAGACACCCCCCTTTTCGATTTTCTTTTATATTTGATTTTAATCTTTGGGACCCCCTTTTTTATTTGCCCGGGGGTGGGGAGGGGGATTTTTCCTTTTCCTCCAAATCCCGTCGCCCAGTGAAAAACCTTTTGGGGCCGCCTAGGGGGGGGCTTTTTTCCCTTTTATTACCCCGATGGGAAATTAGTGGGGAACCCCTTTTTCAGGGGTAAAAAAATTCCCAACCTTTGACAGGGGTTTTCCCTGTTTTGCACGAGTTTTTCCCTTCCAAAATTATTTTTTTATCCAAGTTATCTTGGAGGGGGGTTTAAAAAAAAACCAAACAATATAAAATTGGCATTTAATTTTTTGGGTTTTAGGGTTAAAAAGTGTTTGAGTTTTATCTTTTTAATTTTTTCTTTGGGGACCCCCCCATTTTATAATTTTTTTTCGGGCATTTTTTTATTTTTTTTGAAAAAAAACGTTGCCCCCTTGTCACTTTTGGGGGACGGGGGGCCGTCCATGTTTTCCAGGACATCAGAGGTCTTTCCCCCCCCCCCCCCCCCCCCCCCCCCCCCCCCCCCCCCCCCCCCCCCCCCCCCCCCCCCCCCTTTTTTCCCTTTTTTTTTGCCCGGGGGGGGGTGGGGGGGGGGGGGGGGGGGGTTTAGGAACTTTTGGGACATTGTGTCGGTTTGGGTTTTTGATTTTTAATTTTTCGCGGATCTCCGGCCAAAAAAACCCCCAAAATTTGGGCTTTATTTTTTTTTTGGTTTGGGATGGTGGGAAAATTTCATCCCCCCTTTTTCTTGGAAAAATCAAAAAAGGAAAATTGGTCCGCATGGGGAAACACCTCCCCCTTTAAATTCGATGCGGATAATTTTTTCCTTTTCTATTTTTTAATTTTTTCTTTTTTTTTTTTCTTCGTGAGGGGGGGATTTTTTTTCCCAATTTTTGCACTTTTTTACATTATAAATTTGTTTGGTCTTTTCCGGGGGGCCCCCGCTTTGACACTATTTTGTTCTTTTTTTTGTTACAAAAAACAAAAATTTTTTTAAAAGTTTTTTTACCTTTTTCTTTTGGTTTTTTTCCCCTGGGTTTTTCCGAATTCTTTTGTTTTTTTTTTTCATGGGGGGAAGGGTTTTTGGGGGGAAAATTGGGAAAAAAGGCCCCTTGGGTTTTTTTTTTTTTTTGCCCTTGGGGGGTTAAATTTTAAATTTTTTCATTTTTTTGCCCTTTGTGTTTTGTTAATTTTTTTTATTTTAATTTTGAAAAACCTCTTTGGGGGTGTAAAAAAAGGGCGGGGTTAAAAAGTGGATGATTTGAGGGTTTTCTTTTATTTGGGGGTTTTTTACAGGGGGAAGGCTAAACATTCAGCAATTTTTCTTAAAATTTGTTTTTTTAAATTGTAAA
This sequence comes from Penaeus chinensis, assembly GCF_019202785.1. Classification (NCBI taxonomy): domain Eukaryota; kingdom Metazoa; phylum Arthropoda; class Malacostraca; order Decapoda; family Penaeidae; genus Penaeus; species Penaeus chinensis. The sequence continues at coordinate 1,652 of NW_025918146.1, read as the reverse complement.
GGAAATTTTTTCCCTTTTTTTTATTTGAAACCCTTTTTATGGGAAAAAATTTTAACTTTAAAAATTAATGGCCTTTTTTGGGTTCTTCTTTTATTTTAATTTTTGGAGTTTTTTTTTAAAGGGTTTGGTTTAAAAGTATTTTTCCGGATGGGGGGGCAGGAGGGGTTAAAAAAAAGGGATGGCAAATTTAATGAAACCCAAAAGGGAAAAAATTTGGGGGAATTTTTTTTTCCTTTTTTTTTCATAAAGTTAGCGTGAATGGGGCGGGGGATTGAAAAATTTGGCGTAAATTTGGGGGGTTTATTTAATTTTTTCATCCTTTTGGGGGTTTTTGGGAAAAGGGGAAAAAACATCTTTGGGTTTTATTTTTTTTTTTTTTAAGAATCAAAAACCAAACACGGGGGGAGGGGTTTTGTTTTTTTTTTAGGGGGGAAATTTTTTTTCGATGATATGCGGGTTTCTACTTTTTTGGGGGGGGAAAAAATAGGGGAAATTGTTTCTTTTTCCTTTTCCTTTTTTCAAATTTTGTTTCTATAACTTCTTTTTTCTTTAAAACGGTGGGGTTTTGACGAGTAAAGGGGCCATTTGAAAAAATTTTTTTCCTTTGGTTTAAAGCTTTTTTTTTTTCCTTTTTTTCAAAAATTTTTTAGGCGTTTTAAAAATTTTAGAGTTTATTTTTTTCCCAAAAAAACAGTTTTTTTCTTGGGGAAAAAAAGGGGGGACACGTTTTTTTCCCCGAAAAGGGCCCAAAATTTTTTTTTTTAAAGCTTTTTTTACCCCCTTGGGACCCTTCAGGGTTTGGGCCCAAACGGGGCAAAAAAAACTTTAAAACGCTTGTTTTTTCCATGAGGGGAAGGATGTAAAAAACGGTAGGGGGGAAAAACAGAAAAAAAAAAAAAAACAATTTTCTTTTTTGGTTCCGTAATCAATAAAAATTTTTTTTTATTGTTTACAAGATTTTTTCCCTGGGGCTCTATTTTTTGGTTTTTTTCCTTTTTTTTTTTTGGCTTTTTTTTTTTCCTTTTTTTTTTGAAAAAAAAATTTAAAATTAAAAAATTTAATTATTTTAAAAATTTTAAATTTTTATATATGGGTTTTAATTATATTTTTTAAAAAAAATTTTTAATTTTTAAGGGGGGGGGGACATACACCACCCCAAAAAATTTTAATAAAAAATGATGGTTTAATTAAAAAAAATTTTAAATTAAATTTTGGAAGCAAATGATGAAAAAAATTTTTAACCGGGCTTTTATTTTTTTTTGGAAAGGGATTTTTATTGTTTTGTTTGGGATTTGGGTTTTTTAAATTTAATGGGAGAGAAAATTGAAAAAGGAAAACCTGTTTGCTGGGGAAAAAAAAGGTTTCAAAATTTTATTTCTTTTTTAGCTATTTTGAAAAAAACAATATACCCCGCTGGGGGTTTTTGTTGAATAATTTTTAATTTTTATTTTTTTTTTATATTTTTTAATTTTTTTTTTTCTTTAATATTTTAAAAATTTTGATTTTTTTATTTTTTTCCAATTTTTTAAAAAATTTTTTTTAATTTATTATTTTTAAAATATATTTTTTATATATATATATTTTTAATTTTTTTTATTTTATATTTTTATTTCTTTTTTTAAAAAAAAATTTTGGGAAATTTTTTTAATAGT
>NW_025918145.1:12500-17669 GCF_019202785.1 Penaeus chinensis | reverse complement strand
CCTCTCCCCTCCCTCCATCATCTCCTCTCTTTCCCCGCCTCCCCCCCATCACACCATCACGCTTCCCCCCTCCACCCTCCTCTCTTCTCCATCCCCCCTCCCCCATCACTCCTCTCCCACCCCCACACCCCCTAAAATACAAAACATACCTCCCCCCCCTCCCCCTCACTGCCCCTATTCAGCCAGCTGCCTTTCCGCGGGGGAAACTGACAGACAGACTGACGTATTTCTCCTCCACATAAGCAAGGTAGACAGGCGGGAGGCAAACGGCTCCCCTACTGGAGGCTAGTCTGTTGGTTGTTGAAGGAGGGAGGCAAGAGGGAGAGGTGAGAGTAGAGGGAAGGAGAGGGAGAAGGGAGAGGGAGAGGAGAGGGCAGGGCGAGGGAAGAGGGAAGAGGGTGGAGAAGAAAGATAGATGGAAGTGTGAGGGGGAGAACGAAAGAAGAGAGAAAGATAGGAGATAGAGAGAGGGGGGGGGGGTGGGGGGGGGCGTGGAGTGTGATAGAGAGAGAGGGGGGGTGAGAAATACATATAGAGAGAGAGATAGAGAGAGAGAGAGAGAGAGAGAGAGAGAAGAGAGAGGAGAGAGAGAGAGGAGAGACGGGTTAGGGGAGGGGAGAGAAAGATAGATAAAAATATAGGTAGATAGATAGATAGATAGATAGATAAAAGAGAGAGAGAGAGAGAGAGAGAGAAGAGAGAGAGAGAGAAGAGAGAGAGAGAGAGAGAGAGAGAGAGTAGAAAGTAAAGAAAGAGAGAGAAAGGGAAAGAAAGAGAGAGGGAGAGAGAAAGGGATAGGTAGAGAGATAGATAAACAGAAAGAGAGAGGGAGAGAACGATAAAAAGGGAAGAGCAGGGATAAAGAAAGAGCTAGTCATTTGAACATGCTGTGTTGCAGGACACTGGCAAGCCTTAATACTTGTAGCTCATGTTGCAAAGGCAATCTCTCTCGTAGTGAAAAGGAAAATGGAGAAGATGATAATGATGGTGATAATGGTGTTAATCGTGAAGATAATTTTGGTGATAATAAGAATAATAGTTAGAAATGGGGATAATGATGATAATAACATTGATAATAAACAGGATGATACTAATAATGATAATGATAATGAATCCAGTAATAATAATAATAGAAAACATATTCATTTAAAAAATGATAATGATATTGATAATACTGTGGTAATACTGTTAAACTGATGATTGTAATATTAATGATAGTGATAATAATAAAAGGATGATAATGATAAAAATGATAATTGAAGATGACGGTAAGATTACTGATAAATATGATGGAAGAAAAATCTCCTTCTCTCTCTCCTTCTCTATCTCTCTTTTTCTTTCTTTCTCTATCTATCTATCTATCTATATATATATCTATCTGTCTATCTATTATCTCTCTCTCTCTCTCTTTCTCTCTCTCTCTCTCTCTCTCTCTCTCTCTCTCTCTCTCTCTCTCTCTCTTCTCTCTCTCTTCTTTTCTTTTCTTTCTTTCTTTCTTTTTATCTCTGTTTCCCTCTCCTTCCTTTGTCCCTTTCTTTAAGTGATGTATACCCAATATATAATACGTTGCTGGTATTATTATCAGATTCTACTATAAACGTCATTATCATATATTCACTATATTTCATCGAAATATTTATTCTTACTCTTATTCTTACGAAATACAATGAATTTATTTATACAATCACACATACAATTATATTTGGCACACACACACAAACATAAATATATGTGCATACATACATACTGTTACAGAACAAAAAGAAGAAAGAGGAGGAGGAGGAGGAGAAAGAGGAGGATGAAGAGGATGAAGAGAATGATGATGAGGAGGAGGAGAAGGCGAAAGGGGAGGAGGAGGAGGAGAAAGAGGAGGAGAAAGGGGAGGAGGAAGAGGAAGAAGAGAATGAGGAGGAGGAGGAGGAGAAAGAGGAGGAAAAGGGGGGAGGAAGAGGAAGAAGAGAAGGGGGAGGAGGAGGAGGAGAAAGAAGGAGAAAGGGGAGGAGGAAGAGGGAAAAAGAAAAGAGGAGGAGGAGGAGATAAAGGGGGAAAAAAAAGGGAGGGTGAAGAGGGAAAAAAGAATGATGATGATGAGGAGGAGAAGGAGAAAGAGGAGGAGGAGGAGGAGAAAGAGAAGGAGGAAGAGGAAAAGGAGGAGAAAGAAGAGGAGGAGGAGCAGGAGGGGGAAGAACGGCTCTCTCTCAGATATTATTTTTGTGCAAGCAAATAAATCAATCAAAGCATCTCAGCAATGTACTTTGCAACCGAAGCTCAGAATTTGTTATATCCGTGTAGGGTTTAACCTCACGATCGCTTCACCCCTCAGTCCCCTGTTTTTGTCTTTTCTTCCTTCGGGCTGTCTGTCCTCCTGTCCCGTCTGTCTTTTCTCTCTCTCTCTCTCTTTTCTCTCTCTCATCTTAGCTCTCTCTCTCTCACCTCTCCCCTCTCTCTCTCTCTCTCTCTCCCTCTTTGTTGTCACCACCCCCACCTACCCCCAAATCAGCAACCTAACCCCCCTCCCCCAAACAAAGCCAACCGCACCTCACCTCCGGCCCAATCTATCTATCTATCTATCTATCTATCTACGTATCTCGAGCGTCGCGTCCCGTCGCCCTCCTCCCATCAGCGACATACATCCGGAAACGAGGTTGGGGTGTGGGGGTTGGGACGGGGAGTGGGGGGGGGGGGGGGGTCCGCGTCGATTTATCACTCCAGGCGCTCTTTCGTGATTGCCTCCTCGCGCCCTCGCTCATCTTTGGGAATTAGGGGGGGTAGGGAGGGGGGTGGAAGGGGGGGGGGGATGTGGGTGGGGGGGAAGGGGTGTGGGAGAGGGAGAAGAAAAGGAGATGGGGAAGAAGGGGATGGGGGATGTTGGGTCCTTCATATTATTTTTCGTAATATATAGATAGATAGATAGATAAACAGATAGATAAGTAACGTAATGTTTCTGTTGTTTTCGTATTTTCTGCTTATTTAACTTTTTCTTATTTCTGATGTTTCTTCTTTTTCCTTTCTTATTTCTTTCCTTTCCTTTTTTCTTCTTTTGACACCGTTCCCCATTTTCCGTCTTGCTTTAATCGCCATCTACGTCTCTTTCTCTTTCTCTCCCTCCTCCCCCTCCACTTCCTCTTCCCCCTCCCCCTCGCCCTTCCCCTCCTTCTTCCCCTCCCCTCTCCTTCTCCTCCTCCTCCTCCTCTTTCCCCTCCTCCTCCCCTTCTCCTCTTCCTCTTTCTCCTCCCCCTCCCTCTCTTCCTCCTCCTCCTCCTCTTTCTCCTCCTCTTTCTCCTCTTCCTCCCCCTCCCCTTCTTCCTCCTCTCCCCCTCTTACCCTCCTCCTCCCTTTTTCCTCCTCCCCTTCCTCCTCCTCCTCTTTCTCCTCCTCTCTCCCCCCCCTCCCCTCTCCTCCTCTCTTCCTCTTTCCCCCATCCTCCCCCCCCCCTTCCCTCCCCCCCCCCCCCTCCTCCTCCCCCAATTCGCGCCTCAAGGATTTTCTTTTCATGTTTTTTTTTTTTTTTTTTTTTTTTTTCTTCAATCGTACCTCACACGTCAATACCCTTTGTAAAGTCACACATCACACACTTCTTTCCCCTCAATCACCCTCCCCCCCCCTTTTTCTCCCCTCTCTCCCCCTCTCTTTCTTGTCATCTTTCCTGCACCCTCTCTTTACTCTCTTTCTACCTTCCGGCCTTCTCTTCCCTCTACCTATTTTCGCCTCCATCAATTTTTTTTTTCTTTTCTCTTTCGAGTTCCCTCCCCCTTTTTCTATTTCTTCTTTCTCTCTCTCTCTCTCTTTTCCCTTCTCTTTTCTCTCTTTCTAGCCCCGCCCTAACCCGATACTTTTCCTTTTCCCCTCTTTCATTTCCCTCATCCGCCTTTCTCCTTCTCTCCATTTTCTTCTCTTCGTTTAATTCACTTTCTCTTCCCTCTTTCCCTTTCTCCTACCTACTTCCCTTACTTTCTTCCCTTCCTTTTCCCTACTCCTCTCCTCGTTCCTCCATCTCTACGTTCCTTTCCCTCTCTCTCTCTTCCCCTCCCCGTCCCTCCCCTCTCTACCCCCCTCTCTTCCCCTTTCTCTTCCCCCTCCATCCCTCTCTTGCCTTCTACCCATTCCCTCTCTCCCTCTCTCCCCTTCCCCTTCCCTTATCCACACCCCTCTCTTCCCTTTTTGATTTCCTTCTACCCTCTCCTCCCTCCCTCCCTTTCTCCTTTCCCACCTCTTCTCCTTTTCCCTCTCCTCCCCCCCCCTTTCCCTCCCCCTCTCCTTCTCCCTCTCCCCTATTACCCCCTTCTCTCTCTCCTTCTCCTTTTCCCTCACCTCCTCCCCCCCTCTCCTTCTCCCTATCCCCCCTTCCCTCCCCCTCTCCTTCTCTCTCCCCCCCTTCCCTCCCCCTCTCCTTCTCCTTCACCTCCTTTCCCCCCTTCTCTCCTTCTCTCTTAACTCCCCCCCCCCCCCCCCACTTCCTATTTCTTCTCCTCTCCCCTTCCCTCCCCCTCTTCTTCTCCCACTCCTCCTTCCCCCCTTCTCTCCTTCTCTCCTAATCCCCCTTTCTTTCCCCCTACTTGCCCTCCTCCCCCTCGCCCCCCCAATGAGCCCAAGAAATCCTTCCATCCTTCAGCCTCTGGGATGTTTCGCTAAGGAAGGGGAGGGTCAGGCTCTGTTTGTTTGTGGTGGGCCTTTTCTCATTTTTCTTTTTCTCTCTTTCTTCATTTCTTGCTCTCTCTCTCTCTCTCTCTCTCTCTCTCTCTCTCTCTCTCTCACTCTCTCTCTCTCTCTCTCTCTGTCTCTGTCTCTGTCTCTGTCTCTCTCTCTCTCTCTCTCTCTCTCTCTCTCTCTCTCTCTCTCTCTCTCTCTCTCTCTCTCTCTCTCTCTCTCTCTCTCTCTCTCTCTCTCTCTCTCTCTCTCTCTCTCTCTCTCTCTCTCTCTCTCTCTCTCTCTCTCTCTCTCTCTCTCTCTTTCTCTCTCTCTCTGTATAAAATACATCTATATACGTTCACGTCTCCTCTTGGACTGGAAAACCCAAATTAATATCTGAAAATAGGAAAAAAGAAAAGAAAATAAGCAAATCAGAGGGAAAAGGGTCGGAGGAAACAGGGGAGGGGGGTTAGGGGGAGGGGGGGAGTGCACGAGCCAAAGATGGGGGTTAGGCGGGTGATGTAAAGGGGGTGGAGGGTG
>NW_025918144.1:0-2500 GCF_019202785.1 Penaeus chinensis | reverse complement strand
GCCCGTCCTTCTCTCTGCGAAATATTTTTTCCACCCCCTCTCTCTCCCTCTCTCCCTTTCTCTCTCTTTTTTTTCTCTCTCTCTCTCTCATCCCTCTCCCTCCCTTCTCTCACTCTCTCCTCTCTAATCTCTCTCTCTCTCTCCCCCTTCTTTTCTCTCTTCTCTCTCTCTCTCTCTCTTCTCTCTCTCCCTCTCCCTCCCTCTCCCTCTCCCTCTCACCTCTCCCTCCCCCTTTCTCCTCTCTCCTACCCTCTCCCTCTCTCTCCCTCCCCTCCCTCTCTCCTACCCCTCCTCTCTCCCTACCCCTCCCTCTCTCCCTCCCTCTCCCTCTCTCCCTCCCCTCCCTCTCCTCAATCCCTCCTCCTCTCTCTCTCCATCTCTCTCTCTCTCCTCTCTCTCTCTCACTCTCATCTCTCCTCCGTCTCCCCTCTCTCTCTCTCTCTCCCTTCTCTCTCTCTCTTCTCTCCTCTCTCTCTCGTCTCTCTCTTTCCCCATTCTCTCCTTCCCTTGCAGAGGACTTCAGATAAAAGGCAACAAGATAATCCCAAGTTTACGTAACTTTAAAGTCTCGAGAAGTCATGAAAGGGGGAGAGAAAGCTCGACTCAGAATAGCTTCTCATACTTCTCTAATCTCTCTCTCTCTCTCTCTCTCTCTCTCTCTCTCTCTCTCTCTCTCTCTCTCTCTCTCTCTCTCTCTCTCTCTCTCTCTCTCTCTCTCTCCTTCTTCGTCGATCTGCTTCTCTTTTACTTTTTTTTCTTCTTATACGCGTCTCCTCTTCTCTGTTCTTCTGTATTTCCCTTTCTCTCTCTCTCTCTCTCTTTCTTTCTCTTTCTCTCTCTCTCTCTCAATTCCTTTATCTTCCTCTTTTCCCTACATGTCCTGATAAAAGAAAAACAAATAAAGAAATAAAATAAAAGAACAATTATAAATAAAGAGATAAAAGAAATAAAAAATCCGAAAATAGGGACAGAAAAAGAAGGCTTAACGACCATTCACTAATTATAAAAATTGCGTCTTTTCCCGCCAAAATAGTCCTGTTTTTTTAAATCTCAACTGACAAGATTTATTTTCATTTTTTCTTCTTTTTCATATAAAGATTTTCTCTAAAGCAAATGGGGTTTAGTTACATTAACGCTGCCGCTTGCATGCCTGGGCAATGATCAGCTGTAACAGCTGCAACGGAGAGAAGAAAAGGGCGAAAGAAGAGAAAGATGATAGGGAGTGAAAGGGAGGGAGAGAGGCAGGAAGAGAGAGACGAAGGAGGGAGAGAGGGAGAGGGAGAGGGAGAGGGAGAGGGGGAGGGAGAGGGCGAGGGAGAGGGAGAGGGAGAGGGAGAGAAAGATTGAGATTGTGAGAGAGAGAGAGAGAAAGAGAGAGAGAGAGAGAGAGAGAGAGAGAGAGAGAGAGAGAGAGAGAGAGAGAGAGAGAGAGAGAGAGAGAGAGAGAGAGAGAGAGAGAGAGAGAGAGAATCAACACAAAAAAATACACAAAGAAAAAGAACCACCACTCATATCAAACGAAAATACACCACGAATGCAATACAAGTCCTAAATAAAAATAAAATAAAAATAAAGTGTCGACCACTTGCGTAGTCATCCTTACGTCACCTAAAAGAAAAAAGTGTTGCCAATTACGAACTCATATCTATCCCTAATAAGTGCTACCAACCGCATACCAATCAATCCCTAATAAGAAAAAAAAACACTTATCGATTACATAGTCATATATCTTCCTAATAAATTTTCCAATGCAAAAAGTGCCGCCAATGACACACTCATACGACCGCCTCATACATGAATATATCAGGCCTTGCATGATTATGCAATGTGCCCATGCAACTCACAATTCACTTTTTTTCTTTTTTTAATTCTTTTCAATTTGCATGACAGAGTACTCTATGCACATTCAGCGGAACGTTTTAATGAGTCGAATATATAATTGCTAAAAATTTTGCATATTCATACTCGCAATATATTGCAGCGAAACAATTAGTGTTATCATCATCAGCTATTCTTTAGCGCTTAGGATCAGTTCTGCAAATTCAATTTTGGGGTAAAGGTGAAAACTCTAGCGATGTTTAAATTCCACAATATGAAAAAAGAGAGAGAAAAAAAATAAACTGATAATCCACGAGGAAGTAAGAACAAAGAAATATGGAATCAAGGAAGGACTCAAACAAACAAACAAACAAACAAATAAACACATAATTCCCCAAGAAGCCTACACACACAAACACACGCATACCCCCCCCCCCCCCACACACACACACATATCCTCACACACACACAAACACGCGCATATCCCTCCCTCCCTCCCCCCCCCAATCCCCCACACAAAGCAACTTCTCCCCCAACAAACTCTCCCCGTTATCATTGTCATTATTCCTTTTAAGGCGCACCGACGCAAGCACGCACGCAGGCACAATAATTCCCGTGGCCGCCGCGTGTCTTATGGCTGATATTCTTTGGTAATCGATAGCCGGTGTCTTTGTTCTCTCGC
>NW_025918143.1:0-15952 GCF_019202785.1 Penaeus chinensis | reverse complement strand
TCAGCTCCCCCATTTATTACCAGAAATGCTCTTTAAAAAATTAGTGCTCTTTGGACATTTATTCTTTAATTGACCAAATGTTGGTCTCTTTTCAATGAGTCTACTCATAAAAAAGTAGCCCAGAAATCTTGCAGAATTTTGAATAGGTTATTGGGTGGTTGTCTAGTGTTAGCTGAATTCGGCTTCCTCTTTGTGAAAAAATTACCCCAATATCTTTCTAATGGAAAACTTAAAACCCCCTGGATGGCCACCTGTTTGAATCATATCCGTGCAATTGGATGCGATTTTGCTGAGAATTCTGATTTATTGCTGGTATGCCATAATGCACCAATCATCGCGTACAGTGAGTAGTTAAGATTCGAGGAGGATGCTGAAAGATGTCCTTGATCATACATAGAAAATAGGTTGGTTACAAGACACTTCCTTGTGGGACACCGTTGTGGAAAAAATGTCGAAAAGAGGACATTTGTCAGAAAACAATTTGACAGAAATCGTTCTGTCAGAAATGAAATTTTGTATAAAAACCAGGCAAGTTTCAGTAATCCGAAAGCATAAAGTTTTCTGAGTAGGCCATATCAGCCATGTCATGTCGTATGGCTTTTTCATATCTAAAATACTGAATCAAGGAATCTTTGTGGGCAATTGCCTCTTGAATATTGACTGTCCGTTTGTTACTAGTTGATCGAGAGTTGGCGTTCCCTTTCGGAAACCGCATGGCTCGTCAACTAGTAAATTACTGGAATTTATAAAATGCAATAGCCTACTGTTAACAATTCGTTCCATGACCTTGGCATAAGCAAACTGTCACGCAATTTGGGCGGTAGGAGATGGGCAAGTCTGGGCATACCCCCTCCTTTCAATATGGGGATTGATGTGGCGAAGTGCATGAGTTTGGAAAAGTGTGGGCTTTTCCAAAAATTTCATTGTACATTCTAGCAACTTAATCATGTCTCTATGATTAAGTGCTTTATTCATCCTCATATCGAATCTCATCGGGCTTGGGATGTTCTCTACAAGGCTTCTAGGGCTTCGGCAAGCTCATTCATTGTTAGATCTTGGTTGTAATCAAAGTATTCTCCTGTGGCAAAGTGAATTGGTTGCAGCTCAGCCGCTTCTTGTATGGGGCAGGAAGCGTGATGATAGTTTTTTTCTGAGCTCTTTATATGAGAGAAAGCCGAGTGACTGCTGGCGAGTGGGCATTTAGCAATGTCTCTAGGTGAATCCTAGTTGTTACACTCTTCATGATGTTATTTATTTTAAAAGAGGTTTTATTCTTATTGATTTTATGACTAGTGGATCCAAAACTCTGATGTTTTTGTGTTGCTGTTAATAGTAGAGACAAAGCTCCGCCAGGAGTCTCTTTTTGATTGTCTAATTACTCTACGAGCCCTAGCTCTTGCTTGTTTATAAATTGCAAAAGTTCGCTTTTGGATGTTTATTTTGGAAAAGCTGTAGGGCCCTTATTGCGTCGGACGCGCCCTGCGGAATTATGGTGTCCACCATGGAAACTTATGCTTAACGCTATCTGTCGAAGTTTTAGGAATATGATAGCACTGCTGCTCTATAATCGATTTGAATATTGTTTACTTTATCATAATGGTATTCTCCTAAAGTTCGAGCGTGACGCTCCTTGTGAAGGCGACCCAGTTCTGCTCTTTTTACGTTAAATTTAGGCGCTGTAGCGTTCTCACTGTGTCGCGATGAAAATTTAATCAAAAAGGAGATGATCGCTTCCAAGAGTCGTCATGGTTTTGTATCTGTGCCACAGGCACTTGGCTGCTATTGATGAAGAGACCAGTGATTATTATAAAGCTCAAAATTCCGGTATTATCGTCCACCCGCGTTGGATCTACCATCATTTGGGACTAATTCAGACTCGTCTTGATCAGCTTAATACTTGCTCACCTCTCTACCATCACCCGTAGGAACCCCTAACGTATGATGAGCATTGAATACCTAAATTACTTTTTTTTGTGGCAGACGTTCCTGAAGAGCAAAGAGCTCATCATAGATTTATCACTTTATCAGGCGGACAATAAATGAACATATGCAGATACGTGCCATTATTTTTACTTTTGCATGCGACAAATCGCAAAGTAGAATCAATAGTCACTTCTGTAAAAGGGAGGCTTTGGTGGATGCTACATTGGCGACTCCGACTCCACCCCTACTCACGATCTTCCGTCATAAATGGTTAGTTTCTCTTTTGATGCGATTACGACCTCGTCAGAGACGAGGTTTGTTCAAATGAGTTTCTGGAGAACTATAATCATCGGGAAGCATAGGCGAGGCTAATACTCTAAGTCGTTTATTTAGATCTAATACTTCGACTGTAAGATTGTATAATGGTTGACGCGGATGATTCGTTTATGGGGTTTGGAAGTGCCTTGTCCACCAGTTTTAATTTTCTTTTTATGGGAGGGAGGCGCCTCCCTCTTCCCTCGATTCCCGGGGACTCTCACGGGATGGTTTGGAGACAGAAGCCTCCATGTCCTCACCTCCTGGCGAGGAGACGACTGACAGACTGCGACCTGCTTCTCTCTCGAGAAAACCGATCGCGAGACAGACGAAACGAAGTCCTCACAGGAGTAGCCGGACGGGAAGGTGCGCTCCGGACTTGATTCGGTGTCTGCGCCTTAGAAGTTTAGGCTGGGTGATGCAGCATTTGATCGGACCAATTTTGTTCAGTTGATAAACTTTAATATTTAATTCTTTAACGGTTTGTTGAGATTCGCAATTTCTGCTCTTAGCTGCAAGCTGTGAATGATATCACTTTGTACTAGGGTTGTTGCTAGTTACGTGGCGATAGGAAGTATAGGGTTTGTGTGTCAAACTTTCCACTTACTCTTCGCCTTCGGTATAATAAACTCTTGCTTTTCTCATATATGCCAATGTTTCAGTCTCTTCTTCAGGATGCTGCACTCGGCAGAGCCGGAATGATGGGGACTTCCACAGTTAGCACATAGGAACTTTGCTAGTACATGTGATGGTGTCAGGGTTCAGCCCCACTTATTTACGGGCAAGTGAATTTAGTAGAATCTTTGTTAATACATTTAATGAGGTGTGTTTCGAATTTTTGGCATCTGTTACAAGGCATTTGCTTTTGGAATAGGTCTTCCTTGTTACAGTTCTTAACCGGACGTTGAACATATTCAGGATTTTATTCAAGGCAAAAGTCAAAAAACACAGACCAGTTTTCGTTTCGCACATTCCCGTCATTCTTCTGGTATATATTGAACGTCACTACGTATTGGTCCTTCATGCTCTCAAGAATTTCACTTTAATCCATCGTCCTCAAGAATCCTGTGAAGGACATACTCCTTACAGTATTTGGGCCAATAGGAATAGTTACTTTTACTCGAAGATCATGAATTTGCGTCAGCTTAAGTAAATCCTTAATCTGGGAGTTGTATTGTACTTTAACAAGGAGGCTTCCAGCTCGCAATTTTTTTAAAACAAAATCAAAGTCGCCGTCACTTTACCATAAAGGACCTTTTGATGTAAAGGGTTTCACGTTCAAAGCGACTGATTTTAATCACGCATTGACATTTCGCGAACCTTGCAGTCTGGGTGGGGATTGTGAAAAGTGGTCGTCTACGTCATGTCATTAGTGGGTTGGTACCATTTGTTCGTCTTCAGATTAGTCGTAGAAGGTCTTTAGTCGTCCCTCCTCCTTAGGAGGAGATGGTGTGTAGCCGGGGTATTACTACATACTGGGTATCGGACATGGTCCGGACCCTTTACTCAAAATGTTAGTTCCTGATGGGGGACAAAATCTCTTAACTAGTGTTATCAACTACTGCAATAGAAACTAAGAGAGTAAGCAGTTTTTCTTCTCTACCCCCTCAGTGGAGCCTGGTTGCGTTTCCTAGTACCACAGAGGGATCGAGTTATGTGTGGGACACATTCCTTACCGCCGAAACTTTGCTAGGCGAAGGACGTAATTCAATGGACACCCCAAGAGAATACGGAAGTTACGAGGACTCCGGTTGGCTCAGAAAGTACATTATAAGAAGAGATTTTCAGGACCAAAGATAAAAAGTGCGCCAAATGACGCCCCAGACTACTGGGCCGCTCCCTACCCAGGGGTCAAAGCAAACAGGGCTTACCTGGTGTAGGAAGAGAGCTGCGGGTTCTGGGGTGGGGTGGCTGATACTACTACTGTAGCTCGTGTCCACCTGCAAGCAAGAGGCAATGAGGTGCTGGCCACAAGCACAACAAATGTTCTGCAATTACAGGATTTTACTTTACAGCTTTTAGTTAAGAGAACTCAGGAACAACAATGTCAGCGAGACAGAGGCCCCGGGCTCCAGGGTAGCTCAAGTGCACAAGGACTTTGACATGTTGTTTCTGCGTTTAAACAATGTGTTGCCTCATCATGAGTTCGAAACACGGAGTGCTGCCTGTACACGCATGTTTGTTTGTTTGTTTGTTTGTTGTTGGAATTTCTTGGCTATCAACCAGCGGCTGGGGGCCCAAGGTTATTAAGCCAATGATCCTATTCATTCTTTATCTATATAACGGTCATAAAGTTTTGTTCTCTCTTAAAAAAGTGATTACTTACTTATTATTTTTTCATCACTGATAATCTATTTATTTAACCAGTGTGAATTTTTTATTTTTTATATTAATTAATTTTTTTTGAGGGTATTGTCTTTTGTATGCATATTTTGGGTATATATAATAAATGATTAAATGTTAAGTTGGTGTTGCAGTTCTGGCATATTGGGGGTTAATCTTTTTTCAATGTAGGGAGTGAGGTGGGTTAATCTTGAGGCGTTGACCCTAAGGAGGGCCAACACCACCTCTCCACTTCGGTCTTTCCTGTGGGATGTGGCTTTTTTCCTTGTGTCCCACAGGTCTATGGGTATTGCTTGATGTGTTGGTTTTGTGAGTGTGTGGTTGGTCACTCATTTGCCACAGGAGTTGTATTTTTGCTTTTATAAGAGCAAAAAACACCTGAGATTGTACAAATAGGGTATGCCCAAAATGCAGTTGACGGTGTTTTCGCCTGTTCTTTCATGGATCCCAGATTGAGGGTCCCATATTAGTTTGTTTTTTTGGGGAGTTTTTAATTTCCGAATGATAATCCACCCAATTTCTTTTTTTAGGGTTTTAAAGGTTTTATATTTAAAATAAACCCAAAGTTTAAAAAAAAATGAAAATTTAAACGTGGGTGTCTTGTTAAAAAATCATGGTTTAAATCAAGGGCAAAAGTTCGAAAAAAAAGTGTATAAATTCCCCAAAAAAATTTTTATTTAAACCTTCAGCCCAAATTTACCCCCCGCCCCACCCCTCTCGTTTGGAGGTCGGTTTAATATATGAAAAAGGTAGGTTAATAAGGGATTCTTAAACCCTCTGGGTCCCCACCCCCCGGCCCCGGGCCCTTGGAGTTTGGGAAGCGGTTCCCATGTGAAAATTGGGGTTTCCCCTTTGGCGTATTTTGATTAAACGGGGGTTTCGAGGTAGAGGATTTTTAAAATTTTTGGGAGGGGTTTGTGGGTCTCGGGGGAAAGGGGCCCCTAATGCCCTTTGAAAATTGGGGTGGGGGGTTCGACCCATTTTTGCATGGGCCCGTGTAACTGGCCGGTCTGAGTCGGAGGGGAGGTATTGACTCACCTAAAGTTTTTGTTTTCCGGTCCTTTTTTAGGGTCCGGGAAACACCCAAACGTTCTGCACAGCCCCCAAAACCTTTTAAAAATTTGTTTTCGATCCCGAGCATCCCGTTTGAATAATCTTTTTAAGCCCAAATTGGGGGTTTATTAAATTAGCCAAGGATGTTATCAGCTTTTTAATTCCCAAAAAAGCACTTTAATAAATTTTGTGCTTTTGAAATTTTTTTTTAAAAACTGCCCAAATGTGGTTTTTAAAAAATTGATTTAAAAAAAAGGGTGCCCACAAAATTTTGCGGGAAATTTTTAATAGGGTTTTGGGGGTTTATTTAATTTAAAGCTGATGTTCGGATTCTCCTATGTAAAAAAAATTTCCCCAAAATTTTCAAAAGGAAAAAATTTAAAAAAAACCCCACTGGGGGGCCCCCGTTATGAATATACCCATTTTGAATTTTTGGTCGTTTGCTCAAAAATTTTGGGGAATTTTTGAAATGCCATAAAAAGGGTCCCAGGGGTTTTTTTTAAAAGTTCCCGGGGAGGAGGGGAAAAAAGTATTTTTTCATACAAAAGAAATAATTTTGGGTTACAAAAAATTTCTTGTGGGCCTTTTTGCCGGAAAAAAAGGGCCAAAATTTTTATTGTAAAGAAAAAATTTGCCCGGAAAAACGTTTTGAAGAAATGAAATTTTTTAAAAAACCCAAGGAAAGGTTTTGTTAAAAAAAGCAAAGTTTTTGAGAAAGGCCCAATCCCCATGTAATGGGTAGGCTTTTCCTATAACTAAAAATATTGAAACCCAAAAAATTTTTTGGAAATTTTTTAAAAAATGGATGTACAAAAATTTTGATCGGGTTTTGGCGCCCCTTTCGGAAACCGCATTGTCGAATATTTAAATTTCGGGGGAAAAAAAAAAAATTAACCCTATTTAAAAATTCGTTCCTGACTTGAAAAGAAACTTGTAACGAAAATTGGGCGGTGGAGTGGCAAATCTGGGATTTACCCCCTTTTTAATAGGGGAAAATGATGTGGGCGAATTTGAAGGGTTTGGAAAGTGTGGTTTTTCCCCAAATTTTTTTGTAACTTTAGCAAAAAAAATCGGGTTTTCCTGTTTTTAAGATCCCTTTAAATTTTCCAAATCGAATTCATCGGGGGGGGGGGATTTTTCCTCAAAGGGTTTGGGTCGGACAAGTTTTAAAATTTTTAAGATTTTGGTTTTAATAAAGTTATCTCCTGTGGCAAGTGAATTGGTTTTGCCGCTCAGCCGTTCCTTGATGGCAGGAATGCGTGATGATAGGTTTGCTGAGCTGCTTGTATGAGAGAACTGAAGCGGCGTGTGCATTAGCAAGTCTCTCGTGTGAATCCAAGTGTTTATTATCTCTTCAATGATGTTATTTATTTTAAAAGATGTTTTGTCTTATTGATTTTAATTGATAGTGGACCAAACCTCTGATGTTTTTGTGTTGCTGTTAATAGTAGAGACAAAAGCTCCGCCAGGAGTCTCTTTTTGATTGTCTAATTACTCTACGAGCCTAGCTATTGCTTGTTCTATAATGGCATAAGTTCTTCATTTGTGATGGGGGTTTATTTTGGAAAAGCCTGTAGGCCTTATTGCGTCGGCACAGCGCCCTGCAGCATCTGGTGTCCACCAGGAACTCTATCTTATCGCTATCTGTCGAAGTAGTTTTTAGGAATGATAGCAAATGCAGCATCTATAATCGAATTCTGAATATTGTTACTTTATCATCAATGGTTTCTCCTACAAGTGCAAGCTTGACGCTCCTTGTGAAGGCCGACCCAGTCTGCTCTTTTTACGTTAAATTTAGGCGCTGAAGGCCGTTCTCAGCTGTGTCCGCATGAATATTTAATCAAAATAGGAAGATATCGCTTCCCAACGAGTCGTCATGGTGTGCCACAGGGCACTTGGCTGGCTATGATAAGAGACCAGTGATATATCTATAAATCTCAAATTCCGGTATTATCGTCACCCGCGTGGGACTACCATCATTCAGAAGGACCTAATTCAGACTCTATAATCGCTAACTACTGCTCACCTCTAACCATCGCTCCCGTAGGAAACCCCATAACGTATGATGAGCATTGAAATCACCTAAAAATACTATTATTTTTTGTGGCAGACGTTACCCTAACCTTAAGAGCAAAGAGCTCATCATAGAATTATTCACTTTATCAGGTGGACTATAAACATGAACATATAGCCAGATAAGTTGCCATAATTTTTAAACTTTGCATCACAAATTCCAAGTAGAATCAATAGTCACTTCTGTATAAAGGGAGGCTTTGGTGGATGTACAGGCACTCCCCTCAACCCCTTACCACACACGATCCTTTCCGACATAAATGTATTTCCTGAGCGATACGACCTCGTCCAGAGACGAGGTTTGGTCAAATGAGTTTCTTGGAGAACGATAATATCGGGAGCATAGGACATGCTAGATAATTTAAGTCATTTACTTTAGCTTCTAATACTTCGACAGTTCCATTGTATATTTGTTGACGCGATGTATTACGTTTTATGAGGTTTGGAAGTGCCTTGTCCACCAGTTTTAATTTTTCCTTTTTATGGAGGAGGCGCCTCCTCTCCCTCGCTTCCGGGACCTCTCACGGATGGTTTGGAGACAGAAGCCTCCATGACCTGCACCTCCTGGCTGAGGAGACGACTGACAGACTGCGACCTGCTTCTCTCTCGAGAAACCAGATCGCAGCAGACGAAGTCCTCACAGGAGTAGCCCGGACGGGAAGGTCGCTCCGGACTGTGATTCGGTGTCTGCGTTCCTTAAGATGGTTAGGCTGGGTTGATGCAGCCATTTGATCGACCAATTTTTGTCAGTTGATAAACTTAAATATTTAATTCTTTAACGGTTTTGTTTGAGTTCGGCAATTTCCTGATCCTTAGCTGTCAAGCTTTGACTGATACCACATGTACTAGGGTTGTTGGCTAGTTACCAGCTGCAGCATAGGAAGTATCGGGTTGTTGTCAAACTTCCACTTTCCTCTTATCTTTCATATAACTAACTTCATGCTTTCTCATATATGCCTATGGTTTCACTCCTTCTTCAGGATGCTGCACTCGGCAGATCCTGAATGATGGGGACCTTCACAGTTAGCACATTTAGAAACTTTGCTAGTACAGTGTTGTGTCTGGGCTTCAGCACATTTACTGCAAGTGAATTTAGAAGATCTTTGTCAATACATCTTAATGAGTGTGTCGAATTTGTGGCATCTTTACAATGGCATTGGTCTTTTGGACATAAGGTCTTACTTGTACTCGTTCATAACCGACTTTGGACATATTCAGGGATTTTAATTCAAGCAAAAGTCAAAAACACAGTCCAGTTTTCGTCGCACAATCCCGACCTTCTGTCATACAATGAACGTCCACTACGTCTTGGTCCTCTCATGCTCTCAAGTTTTTCACTTCCATCCATCGTCCTCAAATCCCTGTGAAAGATTACTCCTTTACATGGTATATGGGCAATAGAATAGTTACTTTTACTCGAAGATCATGAATTTGCGTCACTTAAGTTAAATCCTTAATCTGGGAGTTGTATTGTAACTTAACAAGGAGGCTTCCATCGTCGCAATTTTTTAACAAAATCAAAGTCGCCGTCTCCCAACTGACCGACAAGGACTTTGATGATAAAGGGGTTTCACGTTCAAAAGCGACTGATTTTTCATTCACGCATTTTACATTCCGCGAACCTTGCATTCCTGGGTGGGAATGTGAAAAGTGGTCGTCTCGTCTGTCATAGGGGGGTTACCATTGTTCCCTCATCAGATTAGTCGTAGAAGGGTCTTATTCGTCCCTCCTCCGTTAGGAGGAGAAGGGTATGCCGGGGGTATCACTCATACGGCTGGTATTACGGACCAGTCCGACCCTTTACTCAAACTCGTAGTCCCTGAAAGGGACAAAAAACCCTTAACTTTTTGTTATCAACCTAGACAGCAATAGCTAAGAGATAAGGCAGTTTTTCGTCCTTACCCCCTCAGTGGAAGCCTGGTGCGTTCTCCAGTACCACAGAGGGATCGAGTTATGTGTGGGTCCTTCCTCGTACCGCCGAACTTGCCCTAGGCGAAGGACGGTAATTCAATGCCCACCCCCAAGCGGAATAACGGGAGTTCCGAGGAACTTCGGTAGGCTCAGGAAAGTCACATATAAGGAAGAGATTTCAGGACCAAAGAAAAGTGCGCCCAAATGACGCCCCAGACTACTGGGCCTCCCTACCCAGGGGTCAAAGCCACAAGGCTACCTGGTGTAGAAGAGAGCTTTGGGGGTGCGGGTCTGGGGTGGGTGCTGACTACTATACTGTAGCCTCGGTGTGTCACCTGCAAGCAATGAAGAGCACTGAAGGGCTGGCAATGCACCAAAGTTCTGCCAATTAACAGGATTTTACTATAATTTTAGTTACTTTAAGAATCAAGCAAACAATAATGTCAGGCGGACGAGAGGCCCGGGCTCCAGGGTTAGCTCCAAGTGGCGCAAGAAATATTACTTATTGTTGCTGCGTTTAAACAGACATGGTGTTGCACTCATCAAGAGTTCGAACACGAGTGAGTGACATTTTTTTTTTTTTTTTTTTTTTTTTTTTTTGTTGGATTTCTGGCTATTCAACCAGCGGCACATGGCCAAGGTCATTAAGCCATGGATCCTATTATTCTTCTAATCTATATAAGGTCATAAAGTTTTTGTCTCCTTAAGAAAAGCAATTACTTTATTTATTATTTTTTCATCATTGCTAAAGGTTTGATGTTTGTAATTCTATGTTTTTGATTTGGAAGTATTTTGAGTGGTATCTATTGTTGTTTTTTGTATTTATGGCAAGTTGTTAATATTGGTCGATTGTAAAGGGTGATGTTGCATGTCGGGGCATAATTGTGGAGGGAAGGTTTTCTTCAATCGTAGGGAGTGAGGAGGGTTTAATCTTGTTTGCGTTGACCTAAGGCGGGCCAACACCACCTCCTCCCTTCGTTCTCTTCGGTTTGATGTAAACCACGGTTCTATTGTGTTTTGTGTTTGTGGTTTATTGGAGGTTGGTCCATCACGTTGCCACAGGAGATGTATTTTTCTTTTATTAAGAGGACACAAAACCCCGGAGGAGAGAATCTGTACGAATTATTGGTACTGTCAAATCGTCAGTTGACCCGGCTAATTTGTCAGCCTGGTTCATGCCATGACTGCCAGAGTTGGCCTGGGTACCCATATTAGCTTGATTGATTTATTGGCACCGTGTAACTTACAAATGATATTACCCAGCAATTCATTTTTAGTGGTTTCTATAGGATTTAATAGCTTTAAGTGAACTTAATGAATTTTTGTTCTGAAAAAATGACTAGTCTATCGTGGGTCGTCGATAGAGCAAAAATCAATAGCTTTGTCAATGGCAAAAAGGTTTCAGCAAGAAAAATCGAGTATGATTCGGCAGTCTAAACTTTAGTTTACATTCAGTCGACCATACACCCGCACCCACACCCTCATTTTGTCTTGGAGCCGTCGGTATATATATGAAAAAAGGATAAATGCTTAATAAGACTCTCTAAACCGCTGGCGTACCTCACCCTCCGGCCCGCCATGGCCTTAGTGCTGATGGACGCCAAGCTTTCCATGATGGAAAATATTGGGTGTTTCCATGGCGCTTAGTTTGATGATACCGTGGTATCAATAGTAGAGAGATATACCGACTTTCTCGACTGAGGTCGTGGAGTCTCGTGGCAAAGGGCCTAATGCCTCCATTGCCATTGGGATGGCTCGGGTATCGAGCCCACCTTAGCGGCATAGTCAGGGCTAATTAGCCGCGTCTGAGTCGGAGGGGAGGTACTCCTGACTCCACCTCAAGACGCTCGATCCGAGTGCACTTCAAGGGCTCCAAGACACACACGTAACAAGGCATTCTGCCCCCGCCATCCAATCCTTTTCAAACTTCGTTTTCGATGCAGAATCATACACGATTGACCCATAATCTACTTTAGACCTAACCAGGGCTTTATATATCATTAGTAGGCAAAGACTTCCTATCCAGCTCCCCATTTATTACCAGCAATGCATTTAATAAATTTAGTGCTTTTTTTGACATTTATTTCTTAACTGACTCATGTGGTCTTTCCACTTAAGTTCACAATCAAAGAGTAGACCAAGAAATCTAGAGAATTTTGAATGGGATTTGGGTGGTTATCTAAAGTTAGTCTGATATTTTGGTATCTTTCTATGTGAAAAATTACCTCCAATAACTCTTTCAAAGGAAAACTTAACAAAACCCCACTTGAGCACCCCAGTTATGAATGCATATTCCAATGCTAGGTGGATACGATTTGCCGAGACTCTGCATGTTGCTGGGAAATGCCACAATGCACATCATCGGCGTACAGTGGTATTTAAGATTTCGAGGGGGAGCTGGGTAGGATGTCATTAATCATTTCATATGAAAATAATGTTGGCGACAAGAACTGCTTCCTTGTGGGACCACCGTTTGCCTGGACAAAAATGTCCGAAAAGTGACATTGTCGGCAAAAATTTGACAGAAAAAACCGTCTGTCAGAAATGAAATATTGTATAAAAAACAAGCCAATTTTCCACGTAATCCGAAAGCCTAAAGTTTTCTGAGTAGGCCATATCGCCATGTCATGTCGTAGGCTTTTTCTATTTCTAAAAATACTGAGATCAAAAATTCTTTTTTGGCAATTGCCTCTTGAATATGACGTTCCACTTTAACGACGAGTTGATCGAGAGTTTGGCGTCCCATCGGAAGCCGCACTGCTCGTCAACTAGTAAAATTACTGCTATTTAAAAAATCAATACTACTGTTAACTATTCTTCCATGACCTTAGTATAAGCAACTTGTCAACGCAATGGTCGGGTTAGAAGATGGCAGTTCTGGGATACCCCCACCTTCCAATAAATGGCATGATGTGGGGCGAAGTGCCAAGAATTTGGAAAGTGTGGCTTTTCCAAATTTCATTGTAACACTTCTAGCAACTTAATCATGTCATCATGATTAAGATGCTTCAATCGATCTCATATCGAATCTCATCGGGCCCGGGGATGTTTCTTCTACAGGCTTCTAAGGGCTCCGGACAAGCTCATTCATGTGTTAGGTCTTTTATATAATCAAAGTCATACTCCCTGTGGCAAAGTGAATAGCTGCACACAGCGGCTTCCTTGGTGGGCAGGAAAGCAGGATGGTAGTTTGCTGAGCTGCTTGTATAAGAGAACTAGCCTGGCGAGTACATTAGCAATTGCTTTTGGGTGAATCGAAATTTGTTTTCCCTCGTGGTATGAGTTTTTAACTTTTGCGGAATGTTTTAGTTTTTATTAATTTTTTGACAGAAGGACCAAACCTCTGATAGTTTTTGTATTACTATTGAAAAAAATTTTTGGGTTAGGGAAAAAGACAAAGCTACGCCAGGAGTCTCTTTTAGCCTTGTCTAATTACTCTACGAGCCCTAGCTCGTTGCTAGTTTGTAGTTGCAAAAGTTCTCATCATTGAGTTATTTTTGAAAAGCCTGTTGGCCTTATTGCGTCGGCACAGGCCCTGCGGCAATCTGGTGTCCACCATGGAAACTCTTATGCTTAACGCTATCAGCGAAGTTTTAGGAATGGATAGCAAAGCTGCTTCAAAAATTCGAATTCTGAATATTGTTTACTTTATCATCAATGGTTTCATCCAACAAGTTCGAGCTGACGCTCCTTGTGAAGGCGACCAGTCTGCTCTTTTTATGTTAAATTATGCGCTGAAGTGCGTATTCTTGCTGTGTCGCATGAATATTTAATCAAGAAATAGGAAGACTATCGCTCCAACGAGTCGTCAAATGGTGTGCCACAGGCACTTGGCTGCTAACTGATGATGAGACCAGTGAATGTCTATAAAGCTCAAAATTCCCGGTATTATCGTCTACCCGTGTTGGGACTACCATGCCGTTTCAGAAGACTAAATCAGAGTCGTTAATCATCTTAACTACTTGCTCACCTCTACCATCCGCCCCGCAGCGGAACCCCATATGTATTATGAGCATTAAAATCACCTAAAATTACTTTATTTGTGGCAGACAATCCTGAAGAGCAAAGAGCTCATCATAAATTACCACTTAATCATGGGGACAATAAACCGAACATGTACCAGATACGTGTTATTGATTTTTACTTTGCATGCGACAACCTCCAAAGTAGAAGCAATAAGCACTTCTGTGTAAAAGGGAGGCTTTGGGTGGATGTACTGGCGACTCCGCCCTCCCCCCCATACCCTCTACGATCCTTCGGACACAAATGTAGTTTTCTGAGTGATTACGACCTCCGTCGCAGACGAGGTTGTTTAAGTGTGTTTCTTTTAAGACTATCATTATCGGGAGCATAGACGAGGGTAATAATCTGAGGTCGTTTTTACTTTAGATCTATACTTCGACAGTTCCATTGTATAATGGTTAAAGCGATGATTACGTTATATGGGTTTGGGGATAGTGCTTGTCCGCCCAGTTTTAATTTTCTTTTTCTGGGAGGGAGGTTCGTCTCCTCTCCTCGCTACCCAGGGGCCTCCCCTATGGGTATTTTTGGAGGACAGTAGCCTCCAGTCTGCGTTCGCGCCAGGGAGACGCCCCCCCGGTGGAGGATGATCTGCTTCGAGAAGCAGACAACCACAGACGAAGTCCTAGCAGGAGCCGCCTGGCCGAGAAGGTGCGATCCAGGACTGTGTTTTGGTATCATCCTCCCTTATGATGCTGCTGCTTTTGCAGGGGTTTGATTCAGGCAATTTGTAGAATTGTTCTTTCTAATTCTTTGATTTTGACTCATTAATTTCCTTGACCGTTTCCTTTAATTCAGGCATTTCTTTATTCCTTAGCTGCAAAGATCGTCTGACAGATGCCGTTTCTGCACTGGAAGAGTTGTTCGTTGTGCTGATGCGTAGGAAGTATTGGGTTTGCTGGTCAAACCTTTCAAAAACTTTCCTCTTGGCTTCCGGTAACTAACATCATTTCATGCTCATGTATGCTAATATTTCCAGTCTCCTTCTTCAAGCTGCTGCACTCGGCAGAGGCGAGCAAGATTGATGGGGACTCCACAGTTAGCACACTTGAGCGTTAATCTCAGGTACATATACGCAGTGTCATGATTTCCAGCACATTTACCACAAGTAAATTTATTTTGGTATCTTTGGCATTGCATCGTAATGAGGTGTTGTCCCAAATTTTTGGCATCTATTACAGCGCATTAGGTTTTTTGAATGTAAGTCGCACTTGGGACACGTTCATATCAAACCGTGAATACTCAGGAATTTTACTTGAGCCAGGTCAAAAAACACAATCGGTTTTTTGTTCGCCATTTTCCCGTCTTTCTTGGTATGCAGTTCCACGTCCACTACAGCTTTGGTCCTTCATATTTTCCAGCATTTCCACTCTTCCTCCCATTGTCCTCAAATCCCTGCTAAAAGATTATCCTTGGAGGTATTGGGCCAAATGGGGATAGTTACGTTAACCTTCAAATCATGAATTTGCGTCAGTTTAAGCAAGTCCATAATCTGGGAGTTGAATTGCACTTTTACAAGGAGCTACCATCTCTGCATTTCTTGACAAAATCAAAATCGCCGTCACTTGACAACAAGGACCTTCTTGATGATGAAGGGGCTCAAATTCAAAAGCGATTGATTTTCATTCAGCATGTGACAGTCAGATACCTTGCATTTCTATGTGGAGGGATGGAAAAGAATCGTCCGTTTCACGTTGTCAGCAGTAGGGGATCCGTTGTTCAAGGTCGTATTGGTCGTAGGGAGTCATGGGTCGTCCCCCCTCCTTGGGAGGGAGCAGGAGGGTTGTTAGCCGCGGGATTCAATCATGCTGGGTATCGGACCGAGTCCGACCCCTGGGCCGTTGCCCCGTTGTCCTGAAGGGACCAGTTAACCTTAACTATTGTTAATCTACCTAAACAGCATTAGCTAAGAGAAGAGTTGTGGCAGTTCCGTCCTCTACCCCCCCAGGGAAGCCTGACTTGGTTGCGTTTCTCCAGTACCAAAGGGGATCGAGTATCGAGTTATGTGGGAAGGGGCAACCTCCTTACGCCGAAGCTTGCCTAGTGCGTAAGGGCCGGGTTAATTCGATGCCCACCCCCCAAGCGAATACGGGAGCCCAAAGGGTACTCCGGTAGGCTCCAGGGACGTCACATGAAGAGAGGAAGAGCATTTCAGAATAAAGAAAAAGTGCGGCCAAAGGACGCCCCAGACTTACTGGGCCTCCCTACCCAGGGGTCAAAGCCGTAAGGGTACCCTGGTGTAGAAGAGAGTGCGGGTCTGAGGTGGTGGTGCTTCTGACTACGCCTCCTGTAGTCTCGTGTGACCTGCAAAATC
>NW_025918142.1:20000-27500 GCF_019202785.1 Penaeus chinensis | reverse complement strand
AGAAGGTGATCCTGCATGAACCCAAACTTGATGTATCCATGAGATCTAGTAGGTGGTACATTAAGCTAAGAGCTTGATCTGGATAATACTCGGCTTGGCACTGCTGTAGGTACATAGTCTTGTGCTGGTCTTTGCTGTTATGTCAGCTTGGTCATTTTGAGGTATGTCAACATGGCTTGGTATCCAGATGAATGTTATGGATTTACTCTGGGTGGTTAACTGGTGTAACTTGAAAAGAATTGCCATGATGAGGTGCATATTATCATGGTGACTGGATCGTTGCAAGGTATATAGAGCTGCCTCTCCAGACTGCTGGTTGACAAAGCCATTCATAAGATGGCAGCTGTGTCGGTGTGACTGGCTAAGGAAAGACACTTATTCCTGGCTCTGGTGAACTCAGCATGTGAGCAGAGAAACTTGGCAAATGGAAGTGTATCCAAGACAAGGAAAACAGGCAACGGGTCCCATGGTGGATGTGTACTGGACTGCCTATGTGGAGCATCAACTCCTCTGGCTTTGATTATGGGCAACAGGTCTCTATAGAATTGCAGAACTCACTGTGCCACCTGAGTCTTGGACTGGGTGGACCTGAGAATGAATGTGGTGATGAAGGAAGACATATCATGAGATGAGATTGTCTTGGCGACACGACCAGCTGCAATTTGTTGTGTCCTCATCTTGAGGGATACTAATTTGACTCTAAGTAAAGGTTAGCAAGCCGAGTCCATCGTGGAGCTCTAGAATTATCCACATACATTTATTTTGAATTGCTTCTAGGGTTCTGAGCTCATCTGGAGTAGGTAGTAGTAGTGATGTTCCTCTGTAGTCTATGAGAGAGTGGATGGCATGGGTATAGAAGGAGTGGAGAACATGAAAACCTGCACCTAAATCAAGACCTGCCAGTCTTCTGAGGATGTTTATGCAATCCTTGCATCTCCGAAAGAGGTAAGAAAGCTGTGAGGAGGAGCTGTTCTAGGAGTTGAAGAATACGCCAAAACATTTGTGTTCATTAACCCACTCTAACTTGTCTGACCGAATGTAGAGCCATTGATTATCTATAACATGTTGGGTCTGTAATGCTCTTGAGACCCAGCTTCTTACATCTTCGTGCAGGTAAATCTAATCCTGCCTGGGCATGTATGAACGTATTTCTATCAGTGGCAATGAGTTGTAATTCATCAGCATATGCCAAAAGGTGTGTTTCAGGAGGGAGATGGATTGTGAGGTCTTCAAAAAGGATGTTGAAAAGGAAGGGGTTTAGAATCCCTCCCTGCAGAATACCATTCTCCAAGGACATAAATTCAAAGAAATGTCCTTGGAATCTGACCCTAGCCTTTCTCTCATGCAGGTAGTCTCTGGTCCATGCTAAAATTCTTCCTGCAACGCCCCTCTGAGCAAGTAGACCGAGTATTATCTTCTTGTTTGCTAGCTCAAAAGCCTTCTCTAAATCTAAGAAGACTATGATGCTACTTTTCCCATCGGTGGCACTATGGATGTAGGTAAGGTTTTCTGATGTACCCACACCTTTACAAAAGGCAATTGTATGTTGGTGAGGGCGTGGTATTATATGACTTAATCTGGCAAGGATTGCCTTCTCAATGGACTTTCTCATACAAAATAGTAGTGAAATGGGTCTGAAGGCTAGCTTAGGAGAGGATTTGTGAATAGACTGAATGATGGCCTGTTCCCAGGCTACTGGTAGTCGACCCGAGCTAAGATACTTGTTAAAGAGGTTCTTGATGATAGTGAGAGCTCTCTTACCCAGATGTCTGAGCATGGAGTAAGTTATTCTGTCAATGCCAGGGGCAATACTCTTGCTAATCTTCAGGGATCTAATTTCACTTTCAGAAAAGGGGGTATCAGTGTCAGCTGGTGGGTTTACAGCATTTTGTATGAGTATATGCCATCCTGGTCGGAGATCAGCTAAACAGTTTAAGATATGTGCAGGTAGTTGAGTGGCGTCACCTTGATCCCTGAAAGAGTAAATGAGGTCATTGGCTTTTTCTTGTGGTGTGGGATGGCAAGGCTGCTTTCTAAACCTTCCATCAATAAGACTAAGTTTCTTCCATATGTCTCCCATGGATGTATGCTGGTTTATGGACTCAATCCAAGTAAGCCGTGTCTGTGAACGGATTTCCAGTAGTTCCTTCCTAATAACTTGCTGCTCTGAAGGAGCTGAGAGTATCAGGAGATGGATGTCTTCTTGACAGCTTCCTATATTGTAAGAGTACGTTTTTTGTCTTTTTGACCCTTTGGTTGTGATACCAGCGGTCCCTGTTGTTGAAAGGGGTGGGGGAGGAAACACGGATTGCTGTATCTGCTGCCTGATGTAAAGCAGTGATGACTTCTATTTCATGGGTGCCTAGGTGATGGGATGGGGAATAAGTTTCAATCCAGTTCTCCATGATATTTGTGAAGAGTCCCTAGTCAGTTTTGTTGAAGTTCCATCTTGGGCAAGGAGTCAGAAGCCTGCTTTGGAGAAGCAGGCTTCAATGTAATAGCTACTTGAGACGGTCTTGGAGGAGATCGTGGTTCACTTCTCTACCAAGGAGGGTGAGGCATGCTTGTAGTAACTGCATAATAAGAGCTGCATCCTGGGCTGAGAATCCTTGGTGGTGACCACAGTTGGTGCAAGGACTAGGTGAAATAGGAGGACAGGAAAATGGTATAAGTCCTGCACTCGATGGTGGATTAGAAGTGTTTGGTTCTGAAGAGTGGGGGTCCAGGAACCTTCCTTGTTCCAGTTGTGGAGATTCCATGGGAAGAGTCTTGGAATGATAAGCTGGTTACCTTGTCTGATTTCTGGTGGGATGTTTAACCTCTTCTTCCCTGGGCATTTTAAGTTCCATGCATGATGGCTCTCATTGCAGGTGGGGCATCTTGCGGTTGTTTTCTGACTCTTCCTTATATCCATGAGGTCCAGAGCAAATCCCACAGCTTGGTCCAGACCTGCATTGTGTGATGTGATGGTCAAATCTCTGGCACTTTGTGCATTGGACAGGCTCAGGGTAGTACTTTCTGAGGGAGAAAGTACCATTGTTGGTATGGATATACCTGGTAGCACTCCCAGGTAGGAGATCGGTACCTGCCTTGTTTCATCCATGAAAGGTCTTACTTTCATTTGGGTTCCTGTTTCTAGGTTAGAGTGTTGTAGAAGCCAGGTCATGTCAATGGAGAGAGGGTATCCTTCCAGAACCATCTTTGTCCTCTGAGGTGAGTTGAGGAGCCTTAAAACCACTGTCTTGCCATTTCCAAGAATGGCAATGCTTTGCAGGATCTGGACAGAGGTAGTACTGAGAGGTTGAACTACCAAGTCTCCTGACTGTAGGAGTTTCGTGTTCATGTTGAGAGAAGTCTTCAGAGGGCAAAATGAGGTTTCCACCTTTAAGAGAATCTTCTCGTGATAAGGGTGTTGGTGGTGAGGGAAGGGGTACATCATTATTGGAAACCCCTTGACTTGTTTGGTCGAGGTTTATTTGTATTTTTTTTTCTTTGGTTTTATGTTTACACTTACTCATGATCAAAATTGATGAGACTTACCTTACCTTACTCACCCAGCTTTAAACCTCTGGTGCGTCACCTAGTGCCAGTCAAACTGAGCACCTGAGAAAGCCACCACTGGGTGAATTCTGACCCTACATAGAAGAAAAAACCCTTCTTCAGAGGTTAAAGCAGTCCAACCTATGAACCCCTTGTGGCACTGCCCCCTGGGGTTCACCTGAGCTAGAAAGGGGACTCTAAGGGAGTCAGCCAAAAGGAGAAATGTCTTCGAAATATGTGTATAATTTGGGTGATTGATTCTCTCTTCGTCTGGTAGTAATTGAAGGATCTTGCCATTAGTGTAGCTTATTGTGGATGAGTTTGCTATGAGAGTGAACCTCTTCGCATTAACTCATGGCGCAACTTGCTGATCTTGGCATGAAGATAACCTTCTTGGCATAGAAGCTTTATCGTTTGATGTTTTAACCTCGGGATGCAGTTTGCAATCTGATGGCTAGATTAGAAGACTTTGCTACTTGTTGCTTCTACTGCTGCTTCCAACAACGAGGACGTCGGTTCCGTGTTCTTCGGCTTAAGTATACTGTGTAATCGCGCAGGGAATGAGGGGGGACCAGATGTGACCCAATCTGGCAAGTATGCTGAGCTTCAGGTTGCGGGGTCGCGCTCTACAATATATATATATATATATATATATATATATATATATATATTCACACACATGTATATATGTATATTTACATATTCATATATATAAATAAATAAATATATACATACACGCACATATATATATGTACATATATAGATAGATAGATGTATACACATATATATGTATATATATATATATATATATATATATATATATATATATATATATATATATGGGTCACAGACCTGTTTTCACTTATCCTAGGCGGCTGAAATTTCACATGCATTATAATACACATCTCTGTAGGTCATGTGTTGAGTTCCAATGCTTGACTTATAACACGTTTTCGATTACAGCGGTAAAGGTGCAGTAAAGTGAAAATGATGGGACATACGAGGATGCCCCATTGTATCGCGTTGTTAAACATTGGCATCGCCAGTTCAGGTGTGGTCAGAGATCTATGGAAACGGTTCCTACCCCAGGGCGACCTATATCTGCCATTAATGAGGACGCCACCCATCAAGTGGAGAATTCCATTTTGGATGTTCGCCGTATTATTGTTTGTCAGATAGCCCAGAATGTCAAGATTATTTGGGTCTGTGGACAAGATCATTCGTGACCATCTGCAAATGCAGAAGTTGTCTGCTCGATGGGTTTCCAGGATGCTCACGCCTTTCCAGAAGCAGGTACGAGTCAATTGTTCCAAGGCTTACTTAGCCATGTGACAAGAAAACCAGGACTCTTTTGACAGACAGGCAAGGCAAGGTCATGTTCACAGCCTTTTGGAATCAGCATGGAGTAGTGATAAGGGATTTTTTGGCAAAAGGAACTACAATTACAGGAGCTTACTGTGCTTCACTGCAACATAAATTGTAGGAGGCTATCAAAACCAACTAATAACAGTACGTTTCATTCCTGTGGGTCATGGGAAAAGGATCAGGGGAAATCTTTAAGGAGCGCTCCTCGTTTATATGTATATATATATATATATATATATATATATATATATATATATATATATATGTGTGTGTGTGTGTGTGTGTGTGTGCGTGTGCCCGTACGTGTGCGTGTGTGTGTGTGTGTGTGTGTGTGTGTGTGTGTGTGTGTGTGTGTGTGCGTGCGTGTGCGTGTGCGTGTGCGTGTGCGTGTGCGTGTGCGTGTGCGTGTGCGTGTGCGTGTGCGTGTGCGTGTGCGTGTGTGTGTGTGTGTGAATGATATTGCGAGATACATTAGCTTGTTTATTCTACATGTCAGAAATTATATTTTAATGAAAACAAATTGGCAGCTGGCGTTTCCCTCGGTGCTTCATATGCTAAAGATTTTATATTCCAGCATTAAAATACCTTGAAAAAGAAAGAAGATGCAAGTTCAAACGCTGAGAGTGTAAACATAACTGCAATTTGAAAATATAATCTATTCAAATGACACATATCATGTTTATCATTTCAACCAGATAAGTTTCAAAGAAATTACGAAAAAGAGTCAAATCATTCTCATTTTACCTCAAGGAAGCGAAGAAGTAGAAAGAGATAGCAGACGACGTCCTGAAATCTTATCATTTCGAGCATAGAATTCTGGCGCAAAAGTAAAAGAAAAAGAAAAACAATAATGGAATAAAAATTATATTTTTGTATATATAATATGGCAAGAAGATCAATAAGTGTAATCTATATGTAGTTATTATGCACACACACACACACACACACACACACACACACACATATATATGTAAGTATGTATACATACATGTATATATATATATTATATATTCATATATATGTGTTTATATATATATATATTGTATATTCATATATATATGTATATATATTATATATTCATAACTATATATATATATATATATATATATATATATATATGTATGTGTGTGTGTGTGTGTGTGTGTGTGTGTGTGTGTGTGTGTGTGTGTGTGTGTGTGTGTGTGTGTGTATCATAATGTAAAAAATGGAAATGTAAGATTTTTTTTGTAATTTCTCATGAAGGTGTAACATTTACAACCGTTTTATATTATAGGCAGCATGTGAAGTTTTTATTACTACCTTAATTACAATCTTCTTTTGTAAACTGATATTAAATTCGTCAATACCATAAGTGGGATTAGCTAAAGATTTCGGTAAAGCCTGTTATTAATCAATAATATGAGAGCTGTTGGTAAATAACACTTCAAGCATATAGAAAGATGATTCATTGAAAATGGTGACATCTGGCAGCTGACTATGTCTGTTATCCATGGACGCAATAATGTTTTATAAAATTTATCTCTTTTAAATTATATAATCATTGCAAGGGGAGAAGGCATGTGATAGGTTTGTAATGTCACTACATATTGCAATATTCACTGAAAAATACGACGTATTGATAATTGTTAGCTTCTGCAGCATACAGCGCAATTGATAGGCACTTCTTCAGAGACAGGAAAAAAAACATAATATTTCTCTTATTCCACGAAATATTTGGAACAGAAGCATTGTGCAGATACAGCTGTTTGAATTGCTCGACTCATTTTAAAGGCTATCGGAAAATATATTCTTAACTGCAGTTTTATCCAATATTTTCCGAGAGTTTATGTTATCTGTTTTGGGTTGTGTTACAATGTAAGCTGACATCCTAATAATCAGTGAAAAGTTTTTTTTATCGACAGTTACCTTAATTAAAGGACACTGTAATATCAATAACAACCGGCAAACAATTACAACGGCAG
Source organism: Penaeus chinensis (assembly GCF_019202785.1). Taxonomy (NCBI): domain Eukaryota; kingdom Metazoa; phylum Arthropoda; class Malacostraca; order Decapoda; family Penaeidae; genus Penaeus; species Penaeus chinensis. The sequence continues at coordinate 20,634 of NW_025918142.1, read as the reverse complement.
CAGAATCAAAGTTTAGAATAAGGATGATAATAACTCTGATAAAACAAGTAGACACGTAGACAAACAAATATTCGAGGCATAACGTTCAATTCACAGAGCTCATTAACAAAGAGCACTGTCATCACGGATTAGCCAATATATCAAAACGAGCGTCAGCATAATGGGATTGACAGAACTTTGCCTCTTGATGAATGTCAACATATAAAGTCAGCTAGATAGTGAGGATGCTAATAATATTTACATTGATTAATTCATAACACTGGTGTTGTATTAAAACGTATCACATCTGGTTGAGATAAAAAAATGATATCATTGATAATAAAATTGGCTTCATGATGATTCGTTATCGTTCTTTTTATTAAATACAATTAAACAAACAAACAAGCAAACCGTAATCACTGTAACATTATCTTCTTACGATAATAATTTTTGTTATTGGAAATGTTATTGTCATCACTACCGGCTTTAGTTCTCAGGAAAGAACGTTGTTACATACACGTTCATGCCTCGTGTTTCGTAGAAATTCAGACCACACAATGTAACCTGTCCCACTGGCAATTTCCTTATCAGTTCTGTTGCAATCATTTACCTAGATGTCGTATTTAGTACATGGCCATGTCTCTCATATTGTTCA
>NW_025918142.1:0-2500 GCF_019202785.1 Penaeus chinensis | reverse complement strand
GGAGGATAGGCTAGGAACAGTGGGAGGGAGGGATAGAGGACAGATTTAAAGCCGATGATTTTATACCATCAACTACAGTTTCTTCCTTACTTTCAAGCCGATAGCAGAAAGCCAGTGACGAAGAGTTACAATCTACACCATTCGCTGCGTAGATGTATCATGTCCTGCAAGGGATAATGCAACAGGAATGGCCATCAATACAACTTTATTTTACCTACAACAGGTTGCATTTAAGATAGTACGAAAGGACCTGAAAATGTACCGTTCAAAAAAAAGAAAAGAAAAAAAGTCAGGAATAGAGTGGGCTGAGTTTATAAATAATAATAGCGCTATTGGCTTTGGCTTTTTAACACAACTTACTAGTTAGTCGGTACGCTGATGATGCTGTTAATAGGATTAATTAGCATAATTGGTATGTTAGTGGTAATCTCACTACTTTCTCTGATTTTACCTCAAAGTGTAAAGTAACAGGGGATTTCCTTTTACACTGAGCTAAAACTACACCTAAAATATGAGCTAATATTCATTACTTCTTTACGTCGTCTTGTCAAAGTAACGCCAAGCACTCGATTAAATAAATCAACTGAATCTCAAAAGACAAACGACCCTTTATTACCGTAAACACAGTCACACAGGACAGCCACATTACAAAGATTCGACCACCGAGGCCCTTCCTCCACTAACCTCATTCTCACTCCTCCTTCAGGCACACTTGGCGGTTACACAGGACTCTTCCTTGGGGCTTCTCTCATCACCTTGGTCGAGGCCTTCGTCTTCATCGTGCTCTTCTTCGTCGTCTTCGTCAGGAATATCAACAGGAGGCTCAACGGTCTCTCCCATCACAGCGCCACGCACCCGTCCGCTCCGCTGGGCAAAGCAGGGTCGTCGTACCAGAATGAATGAAGATGAATGGTTTATTTGTGGTTGTGCCGAATGGTTTACTTACGGTTGGGCCGAGTGTGGTTGCTTTGCGGTGTTGTCTCTGGTTAGAAGTGGGAGCTGGAAGGGAAAAGGGAAGGCATAAAGAATGGATACGTAATGAATGAAAGGAAGATAGAAGTATATAGGAAGATGAAGAAGAGAAAATGGAAGAGAACGCGAAAGTAGTGATTGGAATTTTTAGGAATTGGGAGCTGAAAGGGAAACAACTGGAGGGAGTTAAGAAATAATAACAACAAAAACACATGAAGAAATAAAGGAAGAAAGAAAATATAAAGAAAAAGAATGAATAGGAAAAGGACAGAAAACACAAAAGAAGCTGAAAAAACGAACAACAGATAACGAATAAACACATGAAGAAAGAAGAACGACACACGAGAGAGAAATATAGAACAAAAGAAAGAAAGGAAACTACAAAAAAGAGGGAAAAAAAATCATGCTTGTATCATATTTAACAAATTGATTATGTCTTTTTCTGTGTATTATTTGTCATGTATATGTACGACCATCAATCCTTCAGTGTAGATGTAATCAAATATGTACATATAAATATGTTTGTTATGTTGCTATGTAAACTTGTGTAAACTCACTCCCCCCCCCCCCACCCAACGTTGCAACCCCAGTGCAATGTCACTTCCGGGATATTTACGCGACATTTTTTCACTAGTTGGTATAGGCCGTGTCACGTGAAATACATAGCCCCATACATCTAGGGGAATGTATTTCTCTGTATTGTGCAATGACAACCTTTTTGAAGCCATTTTCCCCCCTCCCAAGCACTAAAAGCTGTCACACATGAATTGCAATGGTTGCTTTTAATTATCAGGCTTCCTCTATTCGCGGCGGGTAAATGGGGGATAATGTTTCTATTTGTGAGTGAAATTGCAATTTGCATACAATTGATATCTCTCAGTGCATCAGTCCGCTGCGGTGAACACACTGCGTCCTCACTACGCGTTATATGTATATATGTGTGTGTTTGAGTGTATGCGTGTGTGTGTGTGTGTGTGTGTGTGTGTGTGTGTGTGTGTGTGTGTGTGTGTGTGTGTGTGTGTGTGTGTGTGTGTGTGTGTACATTTATATATATATATATATGTATACATATACATATATATATATGTATATATATATATATATATATATATATATATATATATATATATATATATATATATATATATGCATGCATATATATATATATATATATATATATATATATATATATGCATGCATATATATATATATATATATATATATATATATATATATATATGCATGCATATATATATATATATATATATATATATATATATATATATATGCATGCATATATATATATATATATATATATATATATATATATATATATATATATATATTTTCTTGTATTTTTGTATTTATTTGTTATGACCATGTCTGTGTCTGTTTATCCATTTCATTTTAACATTTAAGTGTTTTTAACAGAATTGTGGAGAACATCATTACAATATATATATATCTAAGTATGTAAATATATTATGTACACACACACACACACACACACACACACACACACACACAC
>NW_025918141.1:17500-27807 GCF_019202785.1 Penaeus chinensis | reverse complement strand
CCCGGAAGACCGGACTGCGACCTGAACGCAGCGCCTTGGACCGCTCGGCCATCCTGACTCTTATGTAAAGAAATTGACCCCAAATTTTGAATTTTACAATTCCAGCGTAGTGGTGCGACCTCACCAATATCTACATAGTAAAACAGTAATGTTAGAATTTCTAAATGTGTTTTATCAAAAGCTTCCTTTATCAATGGAAATGTATGTTTTTTATTATTATCATCATCATCAGGAGAATTATCATCATCATGAGCATTATCATCATCATCAGGAGGATTATCATCATCATGAGCATTATTATCATCATCATCATGAGCATTATTATCATCATCATCAAAATGAGCATTATCATCATCATCATCATCAAAATGAGCATTATCATCATCATCATCATGATAATGCTCATCATGATAATGATGATAATGCTCAAGATGATGATGATGATAATGCTCAAGATGATGATGATGATAATGCTCGTCATGATGATGATAATGCTCATGATGATGATGATGATAATGCTCATGATGATGATAATGATGATGCTCATGATGATGATAATGCTCATGATGATGATGATAATGCTCATGATGATGATGATGATGATAATGCTCATGATGATGATGATGATGATAATGCTCGTCATGATGATGATAATGCTCATGATAATGATGATAATGCTCATGATAATGATGATAATGCTCATTGTGATGATGATGATGATAGTAATGCTCATGATGATGATAATGCTCATGATGATACTAATGATTATAAAGCGCATGATGATGATAAAGCTCATGATGATGATGATAATAAAACTCATCTTGATGATGGTGATAAAGCTCATGATGATGATGATGATAAAGCTCATCATGATTATGATGAAAAAGCTCATCATGATTATGATGATAAAGCTCATCATGATGATAAACCTCATGATGATGATGATAATGCTCATGATGATGATGATAAAGCTCATCATGATGATGATGATAAAGCTCATGATGATGATGATGATAAAGATAAAGCTCATCATGATGATGATGAAAAAGCTCATCATGATTATGATGATAAAGCTCATCATGATGATGGTGATAAAGCTCATCATGATGATGATGATCAAGCTCATGATGATGATGATAAAGCTCATCATGATGATGATAATGATCATGAGGATGATAATGATCATGAGGATGATAATGCTCATGAAGATGATGATAAAGCTCATGATGATAAAGCTCATGATGATGATGATGATGATAAAGCTCATGATGATGATAATGCTCAAGATGATGATGATAATGCTCATCCCAATGATGATAATGCTAATCATGATGATGATAATGCTCATGATGATGATAATGCTCATGATGCTGATGATGATAATGCTCATGATGATGATAATGCTCATGATGATGATGAAGATAATGCTCGTGATGATGATAATGCTCATGATGATGATGATGATGATGATAATGGTAATCATGATGATGATAATGCTCATGATGATGATATTGCTCATGATGATGATGATAATGCTCATGATAATGATAATGCTCATGATGATGATAATGCTCATGATGATGATAATGCTCATGATGATAATAATAATGCTCATGATGATGATGATGATAATGCTCATGATGATGATGCCGATTATGCACATGATGATGAAGATGATGATCATGCTCATGATGATGATGATCATGCTCATGATGATGATGATGATAATGCTCATGATGATGATGCCGATTATGCACATGATGATGATGATGATCATGCTCATGATGATGATGATCATGCTCATGATGATGATGATCATGCTCATGATGATGATAATGCTCATGATGATGATGATAATGCTCATCATTATGATAAAGATAATGCTCATCATGATGACGATAGTTATGATGATGATAGATATGATGATGATAGTTTTGATGATGATGATGATAGTTATGATGATGATGATAGTTATGATGATGATGATAGTTATGATGATGATGATGATAATGCTCATGATGATGATGATAATGCTCATGATGCTGATAATGATGATAATTCTCATCATGATGATAATGCTCATCAGGATGATGATAATGTTGATCAGGATGATGATAATGTTCATCAGGATGATGATAATGTTCATCAGGATGATGATAATGTTCATCAGGATGATGATAATGTTCATCAGGATGATGATAATGTTCATCAGGATAATGATAATGCTCATTAGGATGATGATATGGCTCATTAGGATGACGATAATGCTCATCATGATGATAAGAAAAGTGTTCATTCATTAGTAGTTTTCGACGAAAGGAATTTTTTAATTGATAGATAATTTGGTGTATGCAACCGATTTTATTCAAATTTCTCAACTAGTAACTTTGATAACAGTTATATACCGTAGATGTTTCGACAGCCGTTGCTACGTAATTAACGGTTTCCTTGATGTATTCTGTCTGGTAAACTGTCTTGTGGATTAGCCAGGCGTTCGTCATGGTTCTGGTAACAAATACTGGGACGTAGATGAAGGAAGAGAACACATCAGCTTGGGTCAGTGTTACCGTTCGTATGATGGAAGAAGAAACCGTGTCTGTTAAGGAGATGGTAGACACAGCCGTAGACGTAGTTGTCCACAGAAGTTGCGTCAGTTGGTCTTCAAGTTGGGTAGCCGAGTAAGTGATGGTGATGGTCTGAGGCTGATAGATGGTTCGAGTGTATGCCCTGTTCTTTTCATTGATCTTCAGCTCCGTAACGTAGTGAGTTGAGTAAGCCAAGCGTGGAGCCTGATATTCCGAAACCGTTTCCGTGTGAGTAACGGTAAATGGTTCGCATGTGGTGGTCGTGACGCGGACGTAGGCAGATTGAAGATCGAGATGGGTGGCAGTGAGGAGAACGGTGCTAAATTCAAGTCGAGTGCTAGTGAGAGTGACTGCAGAGAACTCCTCTTGGCACTGCTTGAGGGGCAAGTCTGGCTGAAGACCATTAGTTACTCGAAGCAAGACAAGGGCAGCCCAGACAACGAAAGCTGTTGTATTGAAACTCATATTGGCTCTCATAAGTACTTTCATCTTGAAGGGACTGGGAACAAGACACAAGGAAATAATTACAAAATAATAAGCAGACACATTGCTTTCACACTAAAGCCGAGAAGACACACAAGAAACCTATTTCATGAATACAAGGCTTCCATTATATCTACTAAGGATTCCAATGGATTAGTCAACGCTGTTTTATTACAACAGAAAATGCTCGTGATGATAATGCTCGTGATGATTATGCTCGTGATGATAATGCTCGTGATGATAATGCTCGTGATGATAATGCTCGTGATGATTATGCTCGTGATGATAATGCTCGTGATGATAATGCTCATGATGATAATGCTCGTGATGATAATGCTCGTGATGATAATGCTCATGATGATAATGCTCGTGATGATAATGCTCATGATGATAATGCTCGTGATGATAATGCTCATGATGATAATGCTCATGATGATAATGCTCATGATGATAATGCTCATGATGATAATGCTCGTGATGATACTGCTCATGATGATAATGCTCATGATGATAATGCTCGTGATGATAATGCTCGTGATGATAATGCTCATGATGATAATGCTCATGATGATAATGCTCATGATGATAATGCTCATGATGATAATGCTCATGATGATAATGCTCATGATGATAATGCTCATGATGATAATGCTCATGATGATAATGCTCATGATGATAATGCTCATGATGATAATGCTCATGATGATAATGCTCATGATGATAATGCTCGTGATGATAATGCTCATGATGATGATGATGATGATAATGCTAATCATGATGATAATGCTCATGATGATGATAATGCTCATGATGATGATAATGCTCATGGTGATGATAATGCTCATGATGATGATGGTAATGCTCATGATGATGATGGTAATGCTCATGATGATGCTGATAATGCTCATGATGATGATGATGATAATGCTCATCATGATGATAATGCTCATCATGATGATATTGTTCATCATGATGATGATGATAATGCTCATGATGATGATAATGCTCATGATGATGATGATGATAATGCTCTTCATGATGATAATGCTCATGATGATGATGATGATAATGCTCATGATGATGATAATGCTCATGATGAAGATGATGCTCATGATGATGATGATAATGCTCACGATGAAGATAATGCTCATGATGATGATGATAATGCTCATGATGATGATAATGCTCATGATAATAATGCTCATGATGAAGATGATGCTCATGATGATGATGATGATAATGTTCATGATGATGATGATAATGGTGATGATGATAATGCTCATGATGATGATAATGCTCACGATGAAGATAATGCTCATGATGATGATGATAATGCTCATGATGATAATGCTCATGATGATGATAGTGCTCACGATGAAGATAATGCTCATGATGATGATCATAATGCTCATGATGATGATGATCATAATGCTCATGATGATGATGTTAATGCCCATGATGATGATGATGATAATGATGATGATAATGCTCATGATGATAATGCTCATGATGATGATGATGATGATAAAGCTCATGATGATGATAATGCTCATGATGATGATGATGATAAAGCTCATGATGATGATAATGCTCATGATGATAATGCTCATGATGATCATGCTCATGATGATGATAATGCTCACACACACACATATTATATATATATATATATATATATATATATATATGTGTGTGTGTGTGTGTATACTCATATATACATACATATACATATATATATATGTACATATATATATATATAATTATATATATATATGTATACTCATATATACATACACATACATATATATATACATATATATATAAATATATATATATATGTATACTCATATATACATACATATACATATAAACATATATATTAATATATATATATACACACACACATATATATAGATAGATATATGTGTGTGTGTGTGCAGACACACATATACACACACACATGCAAACACACACACACACACACAAACAGGTATAGGGAAACGCACACACACACACATACAAACAGGTATAAGGAAACGCACACACACACACAAACAGGTATAGGGAAACGCACACACACGGACACACACACACACACACACTGCAGCCATACGCCCACACATGCGGAAGAACACACACACATACACACACATACGCATACACACAGGTATACGCACATGCACACACACACATACACACACACAGATCCGAACACACACACAGATATTGGCACACACACGCACACGGACACAATGTTCCTTCTCATCATGATCATAATGTTCATCATCAACATTATGATTATGATGATAATAATGAAGTTCATCATGATGATAATAATGAAGTTCATCATGATGATAATAATGAAGTTCATCATGATGATAATAATGAAGTTCATCATGATGATAATGATGAAGTTCATCAGGATGATAATGATGAAGTTCATCAGGATGATAATAATGAAGTTCATCAGGATGATAATAATGAAGTTCATCATGATGATAATAATGAAGTTCATCATGATGATAATAATGAAGTTCATCATGATGATAATAATGAAGTTCATCATGATGATAATAATGAATTTCATCATGATGATAATAATGAAGTTCATCATGATGATAATAATGAAGTTCATCATGATGATAATAATGAAGTTCATCATGATGATAATAATGAAGTTCATCATGATGATAATAATGAAGTTCATCATGATGATAATAATGAAGTTCCTCATGATGATAATAATGAAGTTCCTCATGATGATAATAATGAAGTTCATCATGATGATAATGATGAAGTTCCTCATGATGATAATAATGAAGTTCCTCATGATGATAATAATGAAGTTCCTCATGATGATAATAATGAAGTTCATCATGATGATAATAATGAAGTTCATCATGATGATAATAATGAAGTTCATCATGATGATAATAATGAAGTTCCTCATGATGATAATAATGAAGTTCCTCATGATGATAATAATGAAGTTCCTCATGATGATAATAATGAAGTTCCTCATGATGATAATAATGAAGTTCCTCATGATGATAATAATGAAGTTCCTCATGATGATAATAATGAAGTTCCTCATGATGATAATAATGAAGTTCCTCATGATGATAATAATGAAGTTCATCATGATGATAATAATGAAGTTCCTCATGATGATAATAATGAAGTTCATCATGATGATAATAATGAAGTTCATCATGATGATAATAATGAAGTTCCTCATGATGATAATAATGAAGTTCATCATGATGATAATAATGAAGTTCATCATCCTCATAATAATAAGAATGTTCATCATCATGATGATAATAATGAAGTTCATCATGATGATAATGAAGTTCATCATGATGATAATGAAGTTCATCATGATGATAATAATGAAGTTCATCATCCTCATAATAATAAGAATGTTCATCATCATGATGATAATAATGAAGTTCATCATGATGATAATAATGAAGTTCATCATCCTCATAATAATAAGAATGTTCATCATCATGATGACAATGTTGCTGCCGATGATGAGAGCAACACTAATAACGAAATAGAAATAAAATGATAATGATTACGTCTAAGATAATAACGATAAGGCTAACTGTAATAACAATAAAGAAATCTCAATAACAAAGTTGATCCAAATAACAATAATGAAAAAAAACTATAGTAATTAAATTATGATAACAACAAAAGTAATGCTGCTGATTATAATGATGATACGTTATGCTTAGCAAATCTAAATGTAATTACAATGATAACATCATTTTGTTATATTCTACAGCTAAAAGATATAAGATCATAGTTATTCAGCGAATACTCGCAAGTTTTGATTGTACAGGGATTGTGCACGTATCGGTAATTGTACGACGGAAGGAGTGTTAATTGATAGATAATTTGGTATATGAAACGACTTTATTCAAATTTCTCAACTAGTAACTTTAATAACAGTTATATAACGTGGATGTTTCGACAGCGGTTGCTACGTAATAAACGGTTTCCTTGATGTATTCTGACTGGTAAACTGTCTTGATGATTGGCCAGGCGTTCGTCATGGTTCTGGTAACAAATACTGGGACGTAGATGAGGGAGGTGAACACATCAGCTTGGGTCAGTGATACCGTTTGTATGATGGAAGAAGAAACCGTGTCTGTTAAGGAGATGGTAGACACAGCCGTAGACGTAGTTGTCCACCAAAGTTGCGTCAGTTGGTCTTCAATTTGGGTAGCCGAGTAAGTGACGGTGATGGTCTGAGGCTGATATATGGTTCGAGTGTATGCCCTGATCTTCTCATTAATCTTCAACTCCGTAACGTAGTGAGTTGAGTAAGCCAAATGTGGAGCCTGATATTCCGAAACCGTTTCCGTGTGAGTAACGGTAAAAGGTTCGCATGTGGTGGTCGTTACGCGGACGTATGCAGATTGAAGATCTAGATGGGTGGCGGTGAGGAGAACGGTGCTAAATTCAAGTCGAGTGCTTGTGAGAGTGACTGCAGAGAACTCCTCTTCACACTGCTTGAGAGGCAAGTCTGGCTGAAGGCCATTAGTTGCTCGAAGCAAGACAAGGGCAGCCCAGACAACGAAAGCTGTTGCGTTGAAACTCATATTGGCTGTTGTTGTTAGTTATTCCACTGAACTATGCTTCTCCAACAAGAGACCTGATCTTATATTTGAAGTCGATTGCAGGGACGAGGTCAAAGAAGAGAGATAAAAAAGAAGCAAGTACTTTCATGTTGAAGGCATTGGGAACAGGACACAAGGAAATAATAATCAGAAACACTGCTTTCACTCTAAAGCCAAGAAGATATACAAGAAACCTTTTTCATGAATACAGGCTTTCATTAATGACAATATCAAAGTATTTTGATATCTTGACTACTTATAATAAGCTCTAGTGACATGAAAGTTTAACTTGATTGTTTTTATTATTATTTTATCATAATTATTCGCAATCACACTGAAATTTGATAAAAAAAAAACTTTTGTGCATCACATTAACTAATCTACTTTTGCAAAGTTTACTTTCGCAATAATGATGCCAAGCAGCCTTTTCATGCCACACATGGGAGCTGTTTAAGCTCTTATGAATAGGCTATAAAGGCAGTGTCAGGAGTGGGATTCGAACCCACGCCCGGAAGACCGGACTGCGACCTGAACGCAGATTATCGTCATAATGACAATAATGATGTTTATCCTCACAATGACAATAATGATGTTTATCCCCACAATGACAATAATGATGTTTATCCTCACAATGACAATAATGATGTTTATCCTCACAATGACAATAATGATGTTTATCCCCACAATGACAATAATGATGTTTATCCCCACAATGACAATAATGATGTTTATCCTCACAATGACAATAATGATGTTTATCCCCACAATGACAATAATGATGTTTATCCTCACAGTGATAATAATGATGTTTATCGTCACAATGACAATAATGATGTTTATCCTCACAATGACACTAAGGATGTTTATCCCCACAATGACAATAATGATGCTTATCCCCACAATGACAAAAATGATATTTGTCATCACAATGACAATTATGATGTTTATCATCACAATGACAATAATCATGTTTCTCATCATAATGACAATAATCATGTTTATCATCACAATTATATAAATGATGTTTGTCATCACAATGATAATAATGATGTTTGCCATCACATTGATAATAGCGATGTTTGTTATCACAATGACAATAATGATGTTTTACATTACAATGACAATAATGATGTTTTTCATCACATTGATAATAATGATGTTTGTCATCACATTGATAATAATGATGTTTGTCATCACAATGATAATAATGATGTTTGTCATCACAATGATAATAATGATGTTTGTCATCACAATGATAATAATGATGTTTGTCATCACAATGATAATAATGATGTTTGTCATCACAATGATAAAACTGATGTGTATCTTCATTGACATTAATATAATGGTTACTTACAATTTGCACTAATGATAGGAAGGTTTAACCATTACATCAAGGTCTTTATGTAATAAACATATCATATCCTTTGATTATACCGTGATTGCGCATGGTATATCTAGGTATAACTATCGTTGTCCGAAGCAAGGAATGTCAATTAATAATTTCGTAGACGTATGAAACCGATTTTATTAACATTTCTCTACTAGTAACTACAATAACAGTTATATACAGTAAATATTATATTAACATTTCTCGACATCATAGCAGTTATATACCGTAGATATTTCGACAGCCGTTGTTACGTAATTAACGTCTTGTGGATAGGCCAGACGTTCGTCATAGTTCTGGTAACAAATACTGATACGTAGATGAGAGAGGTTAACACATCAGCTTGGGTCAGGGATACCGTAATGGAGGAAGAGGCCGTCTCTGTTAAGGAGATGGTAGACACAGCCGTAGATGTAGTTGTCCAGTGAAGTTGCGTCAGTTGGTCTTCATGTTGGGTAGCCGAGTAAGTGACGGTTATGGTCTGAGGCTGATAGATGGTACGAGTGTATGCCCTGTTCTTCTCGTTTATCTTCAGCTCCATAGTATAGTACGCCGAGCCTGATACTCAGAAACCGTATCCGTGTTAGTAAAGGTAAAGGGTTCGCATAATCGTGTAAGTTTAAGATCCAGATTGGCGAAGGTAAGCGGAATTCTTGTCGAGTGCTTGTGAGAGAGACTGCAGAAAACTCCTCATGACGCTGCTTGAGGGGCAAGTTTGGCTGAAGCCCATTAGTTGCTTGAAGCAAGACAAGGGCAGCCCAGACAACGAAACTTTTGCGATGAAACTCATATCATAAGCAGGACTACTACTTTCACACTTAAGCCGAAAATACTGAATACAAGGCGCACTCTTTCCTGAAATCACTCAAGGTTTCCAATGTATTAGTTTCCTTGCTGTGTCATTAAATGTAATAAAAACACTAAAAAGTATTTCGTTTTAAAAGGCAAGTCAATGTGCATCTAAAATCATATTGAAACTTGCAGTGTTCCATGTAAGTAGCTTATGGTCGAGTATCTTAGCAATGATAAAAAAAATAATTATGGTAGAACGAGCGACTCCATAACAGCAATACCAGCGACGTCGGTAAAAATAATGATAAATACAGTAAAAAAAAAAAAAAAAAAACGTTACAGATAATGACATTTATCATAGTAATAACATGAAAATGGATTTGTAAATGATAAATCCAATGATAAATAATGTTAATGATAAATCCA
>NW_025918141.1:0-12500 GCF_019202785.1 Penaeus chinensis | reverse complement strand
AACAGTTATGTTAGAATTTCTAAATGTGTTTTATCAAGAGCTTCCTTTATCAATGGAAGTGTATTGTTTGTGTTATTATCAAAGTAAGTCACACCAAATATCACTGTGAATCAAAAGTACTAATAACGAAAGCAGAAATAAAAATGCGAATGATGATCGTAATAATAATATCTAAGATAACTGTAGTAATAAAATAACTTTTTTTTTGTAACGAAAATGATTCCAAATTTTGAAAGGATACAATAAACATTTTGTTCAAGTTTAATACCTAGGTGAAAACAGGCTCAGGTGTGAGATCGGATGGCCACACCTGCTTTCATAATTACATAATTACTCATTGACATTTATCGACTATAGTTTTACTCATTGATAGTCATCGATCATTGATACTCGTTAATATTTATCGATCATAATTACTCATTCATAATTATCGATCATGATGAAAATAATGATGGGAGAACGAGCGACTTCCATTACAATGCCAATGAATCAATGCGGACATTAGAAATGACGATGACGTGATATTTTCATGACGCTAAAAATAATGATAATTATGATGTTCATCATGATGATGATAGTGTTCATCATGATGATGATAGTGTTCATCATGATGATGATGGTCATCATGATGATGATGATAGTGTTCATCATGATGATGATAGTGTTCATCATGATGATGATGATAATGTTCATCATGATGATGATGATGATGCTCATCATGATGATGATGTTAATGCTCATCATGATGATAATGCTCATCAAGGAGATAATGCTCATTGTGATGATGATGGTAATAATGCTAATGATGATAATGATAACTCATGATAATGATGATGATAATGCTCATGAAGATGATGATGATAATGCTCATGATGATAATGATGATAATGTTCATTGTGATGATGATGATAATGCTCATGATGATGATGATGATAATGCTCATGATGATGATAATGCTCATGATGATAATGCTCATGATGAGAATGATGATAATGTTCATTGTGATGATGATGATAATGCTCATGATGATGATGATAATGCTCATGATGATGATGATAATGCTCATGATGATGATAATGCTCATGATGATAATGCTCATGATGATAATGATGATAATGCTCATGATGATAATGCTCATGATGATGATGATTAAGCTTATGATGATGATGATAATGCTCATGATGATGATGATGATAATGCTCATGATGATGATGATGATACAGCTCATGATGATGATGATAATGCTCATGATGATGATGATGATAAAGCTCATGATGATGATGATGATGATAAAGCTCATGATGATGATGATGATAAAGCTCATCATGATGATGGTGATAAAGCTCATCATGATGATGGTGATAAAGCTCATGATGATGATGATGATAACACTCATCATGATGATAAACCTCAACCTGATGATAAATCTCATCATGATGATGATAATGCTCATCATGATGATGGTGATAAAGCTCATGATGATGATGATGATAAATCTCATCATGATGATGATTATAGAGCGCATGATGATAATAAAGCTCATCATGATGGTGGTGATAAAGCTCATGATGATGATGGTGATAAAGCTCAAGATGATGATGATGATAAAGCTCATGATGATGATGATAAAGCTCATCATGATGATGATAAAGCTCATCATGATGATAAAGCTCATGAGAATGATAATGCTCATGAAGATGATGATAGAGCTCATGATGATAAAGCTCATGATTATAAAGCTCATGATGATGATCAAGCTAATCATGATGATGATAATGCTCATGATGATGATAATGCTCATGATGCTGCTGATGATAATGCTCATGATGGTGATAATGCTAATGATGCTGCTGATGAAAATGCTCATGATGATGATAATGCTCATGATGATGATAATGCTCATGATGCTGCTGATGATAATGCTCATGATGATGATAATGCTAATGATGATGCTGATAATGCTCATGATGATGATGATAATGCTCATGATGATGATGATAATGCTCATGATGATGATGGTAATGCTCATAATGATGATGATTATGCTCATGATGATGATGATGATAATGCTCATGATGATGATGATAATGCTCATGATGATGATGGTAATGCTCATAATGATGATGATTATACTCATGATGATGATGGTAATGCTCATGATAATGATGATGCTGATAATGTTCATGATGATGATAATGTTCATGATGATAATGCTCATGATGATGATGATGACAATGCTCATCATCATGATGATGATAATGCTCATCATGATGATGATAATGCTCATGATGATGATGATGCTCATGATGATGATGATAATGATAATGCTCATCATGATGATGATAATGCTCATCATGATGATGATAATTGTCATGATGATGATAATAATGCTCATCATGAATATGATAATAATGCTCCTCATAAAGATGATGATAATGCTCATGATGATGATGTTGATGATAATGCTCATGATGATGATGTTGATGCTAAGGCTCATGCTGATGATGTTGATGATAATGCTCATGATGTTGATGATAATGCTCATGATGATGATGTTGATGATAATGCTCATGATGATGATGCTAATGCTCATCATGATGATGCTAATGCTCATCATGATGATGATAAAGCTCATGATGATAAAGCTCATGATGATAAAGCTCATGATGATGATCAAGCTCATGATGATGATGATCAAGCTCATGATGATGATGATAATGCTCATGATGATGATGATGATAATGCTCATGATGATGATGATGATAATGCTCATGACGATGATGATGATAATGCTAATAATGATGATAATGCTCATGATAATGATAATGCTCATGATGCTGATGATGATAATGCTCATGATGATGATGATAATGCTAATCATGATGATGATAATGCTCATGATGATGATAATGCTCATGATGGGGATGATGATGATAATGCTCATGATGATGATAATGCTCATAATGATGATGATAAAGCTCATCATGATGATGATGATAAAGCTCATCATGATGATGATGATAAAGCTCATCATGATGATGATGATAAAGCTCATCATGATGATGATAATGCTCATTAGGATGATAATGCTCATGAGGATGACAATGCTCATGAAGATGATGATGATAAAGCTCATGATGATAAAGCTCATGAGGATGATAATGCTCATGAGGATGATAATGCTCATGAAGATGATGATGATAAAGCTCATGAAGATGATGATGATAAAGCTCATGATGATAAAGCTCATCATGATGATGATAATGCTAATGATGATGATAATGCTCATGATGGTGATGATGATAATGCTCATGACAATGATGATGATAATGCTAATCATGATGATGATAATGATCATGATGCTGATGATGATAATGCTCATCATGATGATGATAATGCTAATGATGATGATAATGCTCATGATGGTGATGATGATAATGCTCATGACAATGATGATGATAATGCTAATCATGATGATGATAATGATCATGATGCTGATGATGATAATGCTCATGATGATGATGATAATGCTCATGATGATGATAATGCTCATGATGGTGGTGATGATGATGATAATGCTCATGATGGTGGTGATGATGATGATAATGCTCATGATGATGATGATGATAATGCTCATGATGATAATGATGATAATGCTCATGACAATGATGATGATAATGCAAATCATGATGATGATAATGCTCATGATGCTGATGATGATAATGCTCATGATGATGATGATAATGCTCATGATGATGATAATGCTCATGATGGTGGTGATGATGATGATAATGCTCATGATGATCGAGATGATGATGATAATGCTTATGATGATGAAAATTCTAATCATGATGATGATAATTCTAATCATGATGATGATAATTCTAATCATGATGATTATAATGCTCATGATGATGATAAATGATAATGCTCATGATAATGAAGATGATAATGCTCATGATGATGATAATGCTGCTGCTGCTGATGATGATGCTGATGATAATGGTCATGATAATGATGATAATGCTGCTGCTGCTGATGATGATGCTGATGATAATGCTCATGATAATGATACTGATAATGCTCATGATAATGATACTGATAATGCACTTGATGATGATGATGATGATGCACATGATGATGATGATAATGCTCATGATGATGATGATAATGCTCATGATGATGATGATGATAATGCTCATGATGATGATGATAATGCTCAAGATGATGATAATGCTCATCATAATGATGATGATAATGCTCATGATGATGATGATAATTTTAATTGATAGATAATTTGGTGTATGCAACCGATTTTATTCAAATTTATCAACTAGCAACTATGATAACAGTTATATACTGTAGATGTTTCGACAGCCGTTGCTACGTAATTAACGGTTTCCTTGATGTATTATGTCTGGTTAACTGTCTTGTGGATTGGCCAGGCGTTTGTCATGGTTCTGGTAACAAATACTGGGACATGGATGAGGGAAGTGAACACAACAGCTTGCGTCAGTGACATCATTTGTATGATGGAAGAAGAAACCGTGTCTGTTAAGGAGATGGTAGACACAGCCGTAGACGTAGTTGTCCACAGAAGTTGCGTCAGTTGGTCTTCAAGTTGGGTAGCCGAGTAAGTGACGGTGATGGTCTGAGGCTGATAGATGGTTCGAGTTTTTGCCCTGTTCTTCTCATTGATCTTCAGCTCCGTAACGTAGTGAGTTGAGTAAGCCAAATGTGGAGCCTGATATTCCGAAACCGTTTCCGTGTGATTAACGGTAAAAGGTTCGCATGTGGTGGTCGTGACGCTGGAGACCATTAGTTACTCGAAGCAAGACAAGGGCAGCCCAGACAACGAAAGCTGTTGCGTTGAAACTCATATTGGCTGTTGTTGTTAGTTGTTCCACTGAACTATGCTTCTCCAACAAAAGTCAATTGTCGATTGCAGGGACGAGGTCGAATATGAGAGATAAAAAAGAAGCAAGTACTTTCATCTTGAAGGCACTGGGAACAAGACACAAGGAAATAATTATTAAGCCGAGAAGACATACAAGAAACCTTTTTCATGAATACAAGGCTTTTATTATATCTGCTAAGGATTCAAATGGATTAGTCTACGTTTTGTTATAACACAAAATATATTTTAAATCATAAAGAATTCGTTGATTATCTTATCTTATTTTATTTTTAAAAATTATATATTTGAAAATAACTATATAGTATTAGGATGATATATCTTATAAAATCTGATCTTATACATAAAATCGTTTAGGGTGATGAGGTCGAAGAAGAGATATCAAAGAGATGCAACTACTTTCATCATGAAGGCACTAGGAACAAGAAACGGTGACACACGCTGGACAATAAGATGACCACTGCTTTCACACTAAAGCCTAAAGCAAAGAATGCAGAATACAGGGCGTACACATTCGTTATATCTCCCAAGGATTCCGATGTATCAGTTTCCTTGCTGATTGTGATAAACACACTAAAAAGTATTTCATTTTAAGAGGCAGTTCAATATGCATCTAAGGTCATATTGACTTTATGACCATCTTCATGATGATAATGATATGCATCATCTACATGATAATAATGATGTGCATCATCTACACGATAACAATGATGTTCATCATCTACATGATGCTAATGATGTGCATCATAATACTGATAAGGATGTGTATCGTGATAATGCTGATGACGATGTGCATCGTCATAATGCTGATAACGATGATGATGATGATAATAATGCTCATGATGATGATGATGATGATAATAATGCTCATGATGATGATGATAATAATGCTCATGATGATGATAATGCTCATGATGATGATGATAATGCTCATGATGATGATAATAATGCTAATGATGATGATAATGCTCATGATGATGATAATGCTCTTGATGATGATAATGCTCATGATGATGATGATAAAGCTCATCATGATGATGATAAAGCTCATCATGATGATGATAATGCTAATGATGATGATGATAATGCTAATGATGATGATGATAATGCTAATGATGATGATGATAATGCTAATGATGATGATGATAATGCTAATGAACATGATGATAATGCTAATGCTGATGATGATAATGCTAATGATGATGATGATAATGCTAATGATGATGATAATGCTCATGATGGTAATGCTCATGACGATGATAATGCTCATGATGAGGATGATTATGATAATGCTCATGATGAGGATGATTATGATAATGCTCATGATGAGGATGATTATGATAATGCTCATGATGAGGATGATTATGATAATGCTCATGATGAGGATGATTATGATAATGCTCATGATGAGGATGATTATGATAATGCTCATGATGAGGATGATTATGATAATGCTCATGATGATGATAATGCTCATGATGATGATGATGATAATGCTCATGATGATGATGATTATGATGGTCATGATGATGATGATAATGCTCATGATGATGATAATAATCCTAATGATGATGATAATGCTCATGATGATGATAATGCTCTTGATGATGATAATGCTCATGATGATGATAATGCTCTTGATGATGATAATGCTCATTATGATGATGATAAAGCTCATCATGATGATGATAATGCTAATGATGATGATAATGCTAATGATGATGATGATAATGCTAATGATGATGATGATAATGCTAATGATGATGATGATAATGCTAATGATGATGATGATAATGCTAATGATGATGATAATGCTCATGATGGTAATGCTCATGATGATGGTAATGCTCATGATGATGATAATGCTCATGATGAGGATGATTATGATAATGCTCATGATGAGGATGATTATGATAATGCTCATGATGAGGATGATTATGATAATGCTCATGATGAGGATGATTATGATAATGCTCATGATGAGGATGATTATGATAATGCTCATGATGAGGATGATTATGATAATGCTCATGATGAGGATGATTATGATAATGCTCATGATGAGGATGATTATGATAATGCTCATGATGAGGATGATTATGATAATGCTCATGATGATGATAATGCACATGATGAGGATGATTATGATAATGCTAATGATGGTGATGATGATGATAATGCTCATGAAGATGATGATGATAATGCTAATCATGATGATAATGCTCATGATGAGGGGAACGGTGCTAAATTCGGGTGCTTGTGAGAGTGACTGCAGAGAACTCCTCTTGACACTGCTTGTGGGGCAAGTCTGGCTGAAGGCCATTAGTTGCTCGAAGTAAGACAAGGGCAGCCCAGACAACGAAAGCTGTTGTATTGAAACTCATATTGGCTCTTGTTAGTTGTTCCACTGAAATATACTTTTCCAACAAGAGACTTGATCTTATATTTGAAGTCGATTGCAGGGCCGAGGTCGAAGCAAAGAGAAGCAAATACTTTCACCTTGAAGGTACTGGAAACAAGACACAAGGGAATAATTAATAAGCAAAAACACTTAAATCTCTTAAGGATTCCAATGGATTAGTCAACGCTGTTTTATTATAACAGAAAATTACATCTTAAATCATAAACAAATGGTTGATTATGTAATCTAATTTTCTTGAATGAATTTTTTTTTGTATATATGAAAGTAACTATTTAGTATCAGTGATTATATAGCTTATATAATCTGATCTTATACATAAAATCTATTAGGGAGACGGGCTCGAAGAGAGATCAAAGAGGTGCAACTTCTTTCATCTTGAAGGCACTGGGACGCTGACACACGTTGGATAATAAGCAGGACAACTGCTTCCACACTTAAGCCGAAAAGACAGAATACAGGGCATACACTTCCGTTGTATCATCCAATGATTCCTATTTCCTATGTATTAGTTTCCTTGCTGTATCAGTGATTGTGATTAAAAAAAACATGTAACCATAATGATACTGACAAATAAGGATATCAATGAAATAATAACAATGAATAATAATAACAACAATAAATTGTTGGTATGGTAATTAAGATAACTTCTTCTTCTTTATGGTTTGCGAAGTTCTAGCTTCGCCCGGGCCTTCTAAATAAGTAATTTTCGGCTCGGTTTTATCGTCATGGGATTTGGTGGCATACCCCTGCCAGCGACGGCTAGTCTGTCAGCAAGCTCGTTCCCTCTGATGTCGGTGTGGCTAAGATAACATGGTATGAAAATAAGGACAACGTATAAGATCTACTGGAATTTGACAAAGAACCTTGTGTATCATATTAAATAATCTACTTTTACAAAGTCTACTTTTACAATGAAGATGCCAAGCAGCCTTTTCATGCCACACATAGGAGTTGTTTAAGCTCTTATGAGTAGGCTATAAAGGCAGTGTCAGGAGTGGGATTCGAACCCACGCCCGGAAGACCGGACTGAGACCTGAACGCAGCGCCTTGGACCGCTCGGCCATCCTGACTCTTATATAAAGAAATTGACCCCGAATTTTGAATTTTGCAATTCCAGTGTAGTGGTGCGACCTCACCAATATCTACATAATAAAACAGTAATGTTAGAATTTCTAAATGTGTTTTATAAAGAGCTTCCTTTATCAATGGAAATGTATGGTTTTTATTATCATCATGAATATTATCATCATCATCATGAGCATTATCATCATCATCATCATCATGAGCATTATCATCATCATCATGAGCATTATTATCATCATCATCACAATGAGCATTATTATTATCATCATCATCATCATCACAATGAGCATTATCATTATCATCATCATGAGCATTATCATCATAATCATCATGAGCATTAATATCATCATCATCATGAGCATTATCATCGATGATAATGCTCATGATGATGATAATGCTCATCATGATGATGATAATGCTCATGATGATGATGATGATAATGCTCGTCATGATGATGATAATGCTCGTCATGATGATGATAATGCTCGTCATGATGATGATAATGCTCGTCATGATGATGATAATGCTCGTCATGATGATGATGATAATGCTCATGATGATGATAATGCTCATGATGATGATGATGATAATGCTCGTCATGATGATGATAATGCTCGTCATGATGATGATGATAATGCTCATGATGATGATAATGCTCATGATGATGATAATGATAATGCTCGTCATGATGATGATAATGCTCATGATGATGATGATGATAATGCTCATTGTGAAGATGATGATAATAATATTCATTGTGATGATGATGATAATAATGCTCATGATGATGATGATAATACTCATGATTATGATTATGATAATGCTCATGATGATGATGATGATAATGCTCATGATGATGATGATCATGCTCCTGATGATGATGATGCTAATGATGATGATCATGCTCCTGATGATGATCATGCTAATGATGATGATAATGCTCATGATGATGATGATAATGCTCATGATGATGCTCATTGTGATGATGGTGATAATAATGTTCATTGTGATGATGATGATAATAATGCTCATGATGATAATGAAGGCGATAATGCTCATGATGATGATGATAATAATCATGATGATGATGATAATAATGCTCATGATGATGCTGATAATGCTCATGATGATGATGATAAAGCTCATCATCATGATGATAATGCTAATGATGATAACAATGCTCATCATGATGATGATAATGCTCATCATGATGATGATAATGCTCATCATGATGATGATAATGCTCATCATGATGATGATAATGCTCATCATGATGATGATAATGCTCATCATGATGATGATAATGCTCATCATGATGATGATAATGCTCATCATGATGATGATAATGCTCATCATGATGATGATAATGCTCATCATGATGATGATAATGCTCATCATGATGATGATAATGCTCATGATGATGATGATGCTAATGATGATGATAAGGCTCATGATGATGATGATAATGCTCATGATGATGATAATGCTTATGATGAGGATGATTATGATAATGCTCATAATGATGATGATGATAGTGCTCATGATGATAATGCTCATAATGATGATAATGCTCATAATGATGATAATGCTCATAATGATGATAATGCTCATAATGATGATAGTGCTCATAATGATGATAATGCTCATAATGATGATAATGCTCATAATGATGATAATGCTCATAATGATGATAATGCTCATAATGATGATAATGCTCATAATGATGATAATGCTCATAATGATGATAATGCTCATAATGATGATAATGCTCATAATGATGATAATGCTCATAATGATGATAATGCTCATAATGATGATAATGCTCATAATGATGATAATGCTCATAATGATGATAATGCTCATAATGATGATAATGCTCATAATGATGATAATGCTCATAATGATGATAATGCTCATAATGATGATAATGCTCATAATGATGATAATGCTCATAATGATGATAATGCTCATAATGATGATAATGCTCATAATGATGATAATGCTCATAATGATGATAATGCTCATAATGATGATAATGCTCATAATGATGATAATGCTCATAATGATGATAATGCTCATAATGATGATAATGCTCATAATGATGATAATGCTCATAATGATGATAATGCTCATAATGATGATAATGCTCATAATGATGATAATGCTCATAATGATGATAATGCTCATAATGATGATAATGCTCATAATGATGATAATGCTCATAATGATGATAATGCTCATAATGATGATAATGCTCATAATGATGATAATGCTCATAATGATGATGATAATGTTCATGATGATGATGATGATAATAATGCTTATGATGATGATAGTGCTCAAGATGATGATAATAATGCTCATGATGATGATAATAATGCTCATGATGATGATGCTCATGATGATGATGATAATGCTCATGATGATGATGATAATGCTCATGATGATGATAATAATGCTCATGATGATGATGATAATGCTAACGATGATGATAATAATGCTCATGATGATGATAATAATACTCATGATGATGATAATAATGCTCATGATGATGATGCTCATGATGATGATGCTCATGATGATGATAATAATGCTCATGATGATGATAATATTGCTCATGATGATGATGCTCATGATGATGATAATAATGCTCATGATGATGATAATAATGCTCATGATGATGATGATAATGCTCAAGATGATGATAATAATGCTCATGATGATGATGATAATGCTCATGATGATGATGATAATGCTCATGATGATGATGATGATAATGCTCATGATGATGATAATAATGCTCATGATGATTAAGATGATGATGCTCACCCTGATGATGATGATGATGATGCCGATTATGCTCATGATGATGATGATAATGCTCATGATGATGATGATATTGCTCATGATGATGATAATAATGCTCATGATGATGATAATGCTCATCATTATGATAAAGATAATGCTCATCATGATGGCAATAGTTATGATGATGATAGTTATGAAGATTATGATGATGATAATGCTCATGATGATGATGATAATGGTCATGATGATGACGATGATAATGCTCATGAAGATGATGATAATGCTCATGATGATGATAATTATAATGGTCATGATAATGATCATCATGATAATGATAATGCTGATCAGGATGATGATAAGGCTCATTAGGATGACGATAATGCTCATCATGATGATAAGAAAAGTCTTCATTCATTAGTAGTTTTCGACGAAAGGAATTTTTAATTGATAGATAATTTGGTGTATGCAACCGATTTTATTAAAATTTCTCAACTAGTAACTTTGATAACAGTTATATACCGTAGATGTTTCGACAGCCGTTGCTACGTAATTAACGGTTTCCTTGATGTATTCTGTCTGGTAAACTGTCTTGTGGATTGGCCAGGCGTTCGTCATGGTTCTGGTAACAAATACTGGGACGTAGATGAGGGAAGTGAACACATCAGCTTGGGTCAGTGATACCGTTTGTATGATGGAAGAAGAAACCGTGTCTGTTAAGGAGATGGTAGACACAGCCGTAGACGTAGTTGTCCACCGAAGTTGCGTCAGTTGGTCTTCAAGTTGGGTAGCCGAGTAAGTGACGGTGATGGTCTGAGGCTGATAGATGGTTCGAGTGTATGCCCTGTTCTTCTCATTGATCTTCAGCTCCGTAACGTAGTGAGTTGAGTAAGCCAAATGTGGAGCCTGATATTCCGAAACCGTTTCCGTGTGAGTAACGGTAAAAGGTTCGCATGTGGTGGTCGTGACGCGGACGTATGCAGATTGAAGATGTAGATGAGTGGCGGTGAGGAGAACGGTGCTTAATTCAAGTCGAGTGCTTGTGAAAGTGACTGCAGAGAACTCCTCTTGGCACTGCTTGAGAGGCAAGTCTGGCTCAAGACCATTAGTTGCTCGAAGTAAGACAAGGGCAGCCCAGACAACGAAAGCTGTTGTATTGAAACTCATATTGGCTCTTGTTAGTTGTTCCACTGAACTATACGTTTCCCAACGTTTTTCGATTGCAGGGACGAGGTCGAAGCCAAGAGAAGCAAGTACTTTCATCTTGAAGGGTCT
>NW_025918140.1:32500-37208 GCF_019202785.1 Penaeus chinensis | reverse complement strand
GAGAGAGAGAGGAGAGAGAGAGAGAGAGAGAGAGAGAGAGAGAGAGAGAGAGAGGGAGGGGGTGAGAGAGAGATAGAGAGAGAGGGTGTGAGAGAGAGAGAGAGGGTGTATGAGAGAGAGAGAGAGAGAGAGAGAGAGAGAGAGAGAGAGAGAGAGAGAGAGAGAGAGAGAGAGAAAGAGAGAGAGAGAAGAAAGAGAGAGAGAGAGAGAGAGAGAGAGAGAGAGAGAGAGAGAGAGAGAGAGAGAGAGAGAGAGAGAGAGAGAGAGAGAGAGAGAGAGAGAGAGAGAGAGAGAGAGAGAGAGAGAGAGAGAGAGAGAGAGAGAGAGAGAGAGAGAGAGAGAGAGAGAGAGAGAGAGAGAGAGAGAGAGAGAGAGAGAGGAGAGAGAGAGAGAGAGAGAGAGAGAGAGAGAGAGAGAGAGAGAGAGAGAGAGAGAGAGAGGGAGAGAGAGGGAGAGAGAGGAGAGGGAGAGAGAGGAGAGGAGAGGGAGGGAGGGAGGGAGGGAGGGAGGGAGGGAGGGAGGGAGGGAGAGAGAGAGAGAGAGAGAGAGAGAGAGAGAGAGAGAGAGAGAGAGAGAGAGAGAGAGAGAGAGAGGGTGAGAGGGTGAGAGGGTGAGAGAGAGAGAGAGAGAGAGAGAGAGAGAGAGAGAGAGAGAGAGAGAGAGAGAGAGAGAGAGAGAGAGAGAGAGAGAGAGAGAGAGGGTGAGAGGGTGAGAGAGATAGAGAGGGTGAGAGAGAGATAGAGATAGAGGGTGAGATAGAGATAGAGAGAGAGAGGGTGAGAGAGAGATAGAGAGAGAGGGTGAGAGAGAGAGAGAGTTTCAGGGTTTTGTTTGACGGAAACTCACGGCCTGGTCTTATTCTTTATCACTAGTACTGCAGGGGAGCAACTTGCTATGAACCTTCGCGGTGCTGGACCCATGTGGATTTTCCTTGTGTCGTCCGCTCTTGTCGTCGGCCGGTGTTCGGTGGGTGTCCTAGCAGGCTGCGTCCTTCCTTGTGTCGCTTTTCCAACATTTTCTGAAAATAAGTACACCAAGGGCAGAGACAGGCAGAGAGACAGGAGGCCGAAGGGGGGGGGGGGGGGATTGTGTGACGATAGGGGCCGTATGCAAGATATTATCAAATAAATTGTATTGAGAATAATATTCAAGAATTTATATTGATTTTACATTTTTCATAGTCATTTATTTTAAGTAATATGTCAAGAGATAGACAGAGGAACATGCCTAGGGAAACAATTGCAACCATCCGCAAGGACTTGCTTGAATTGCAATTGTCTCTGGATAGACAGAGATGAGATCCTACAAGAGATAAGCATTGTGCATAACTATAAGGAAGGAAGAGTTGTCGCGTCCGCAAGGACTATCTTGAACGACAAACTTCCTTAGAGAAAGAAAAATGCAACAGTGCGAAAATCAACAGTGTGCTGTGCAATGGTACATACAATATGCATCTGACTTATACGAAATGCGTATGGTTTTTTTATTTGTATCATAGAACCTATCTATTATGGACACCATCAGCAATTCGAGGCAAGGCTATAATGAAAATAGGTAATGCAGTCCTCATATTCGGTCGGGAGTGACTTACTACATCATATACGCTTGCCCACGACAACATGCGGCACGGTAAAAAGTAATGCAAAACAAGAATTACAAGATTGGCGCAAACTATACGCATGTATTTCTTGTGCAATTAACGTGGCTTCTACAAAGACGATGTTCGCATGTGGCTGCATGAGGCGAATGGTGAATAGACAACTTGAGTGAGTAATGAGTTAGAGTTATGAAATGAGTAAGTCAGAGGACAGCACACGAGCAGAAAATATGATAGTGATCAGATTAGAAATAGAATCATTAGTGAATAGACAAAGCGAGAATGAGAGTACATAAGAAATAGAATGGCGTGTGAGGTGAAATAAATAAGCGAAGGGAAGGAGGAGAGGGAGGGCGGAGGGATTCAGGGTAGTAGTGGTGGAGTGAGGGATATGGGGGAGGATGGGGGGCGTTGGTGAGTAAGTTAGGTAGAAAATTGTTAGTATGAAAGGGAAATAGATGCCATCCTGACTGCACGAAAAGGATATTCAAAGACTATGGCAATAGTTATTACTATACGTATATTGCAACATTATACCATCAACTATGCGAAATCACAGAAATTACACTGCTTTCAGTATGTGAAATTGATGAAAAGGTGACTAGTCTGTCACGGAACAGACAAAGCTTGCAGAGCAACAGATGATGCAAGCAAATCGGGTCAGCTTCTACTGGGACAACTGATCTGCCGATAAGACAACCCACGTGGTTGTAAATTATTTAATACCTAAAATTCACGGAGGAAAAGCGGTCAGTACCCCACCATAATTTCAGGTTGAAGAGGATACTACCGGAACGAGCTCATACGTCGCAAAAACATTACGCAAATTGGGCTTCCCATCCCGTTGGGAAATGCCAGCGCTAAGCACACGCAGAGTCGTAAAACATTGGGTGCATCACAGGCGCGGATTGCAGCTGGGCGATAAGAGTGCGTCTGAGCACAGTAAGAACAACATTCGACTTAATACTAAATACATGTCCAGAACCCAGCGTGGGGTCGTCACCAAGGACCATGTAATAATGATGAAATGATGTTCGTGATTAAGATTATTAATGAAGAAATGAAAATCAGTCAGCATCTTAACGATTATCATAATAGAAGAAAAAGAAAAATCATTAGGATGACCGAGGGAATTTCACGTTAATTGATGAACTATGATAACGAAAATCACGAACAATATGAATTCGTAGTTGCTGATATAATAAAAATAATCTCTAAAACTGAGAGATGATTGAAAAAAAAAAAAAATAGAAGCAATAATGAATTGAATAAATATTTCTAGTCGTGGGCAGAGTCAGATGGCAATCAAGAGTTGAACACAAGTATAGGCCTTAACCACTGTATAAACAAGCAGACACTACCGAACTGCTTGCCCGCTCGTTTGCAAGACTACTTTTGACGGAAGACAGCTCAAAGTATCACGAACATAAAACATGTTGAATTTGTGTGGCTCAACCAGTTCCAAAGATGTGTCAATGAATAAGACAAAAATATTAGTTTACTAGATGAAATAACTTAAGGTTTTCCAAACGATATCACAACAAGCAAACTAGATTAAGTCTCGATAAAGAAAAGTTCCTTCCTCGTGAACGATCAAATATCGTTTTTTGTTAATTTTCTTATCAATATCACCATTATATTGATGTAATTTTAGGTATTATCACTTATTTTACATATATCATACTATATATATGGAAGCCTATATAAGGCAATGTATACACTTAGACATCCAAATATTATTTACACATCGAATTGCTATTTATCGGTTTCTGTACACATACACTGATATAGAAGCATATATATATATATATATATATATATATATATATATATATACATACAGACATAGACATATATATATATAGATAGATAAATACATATACACACAACGATATATATATACATATACACACATACGTGTGCATATACACATAAGGATGGTATACACGTAGTGTGTTGATCATTAATATTTTTGTTGGAATAAAAAAAAAAAATCAAAAATACTCGTAAAATATAGGAACCAAAGCAATTCCATTCCATTTCGTGTTTGTGTATTTGAGGAGAGATAGTGGTGCCCCCCCCCCCCAAAAAAAAAAAATGTGTACATTTCTTTAAAAAATCATAATAATATGATACAGCAGCGGACCGTGGCAACACCGTTTTCGGGCATCCTCCTCACTCGCGGGATAAAATGCTCGTGCCCTGGGCTTCGGCGAAGTGAAGTCGACGGAAGTTCACGTTGCACTATCAAGGAAGATGCAAGGGAGCTCTTGGCAATGCATGGCAGTCTCTTCCATAGTCTTTAACGAATATACAGGGCAAAATGTCGCCACGCCGCGGCGGCTCCGACAGGAGTGTGTTGCCACCTCGAGTTCATGAGTTGCCAATGGAGGTTATTATTCGTAGGCCTGTGGGAGACGTGGAGGTCAGACGAGATTTTAGCATATGGTTTTATACCCCCTGGAATGGAACGACGTGGTATTATTGCCAAATGTATAAAATATATATTATATATTTGTTTTTGTTATATATATATACTTGTTTTTGTTATATATATATATATAATATATATTTGTATATATATACATATATATTTATGTAAGTATGTATGTATATATGTATGTATATTTATATATAAATATATATATTTGTATATATATGTATGTATAAATATATATGTTTGTGTATAACAATCCTCCCTGACCTGGCCTCGAACCTAGGTCACTCCGGCTATGAGACCGGAGGGCCAGTACTAAACCAACCATACCACACGACCCACTAAAAGGAGTGTGCAACTAGGAGCTAACTAGCTTCCATAGACATTACCTATCTACTCATACATGAGTAATGAGGGGGGGAGAGAGAGGCGAGAGAAGGTGAGAGAAGAGAAAGAAAGAAAGAAAGAGAGAGAGAGAGAAATAGAAGGGGGTGGGGTGAGAGAGAGAGAGAAGGGGGAGGGGGAGTTAGAGAGAGAGAGAGATAGGGGGAGGGGAGACAGATAGATAGATAGATAGATAGAGAGAGAGGGGAGGGGGTAGTGAGAGAGAGAGTGAGAGAGAGAGGAGGGGGGGTTGAGAGAGAGAGAGAGAGAGATGGAGAGAGAGAGGCGAG
>NW_025918140.1:20000-22500 GCF_019202785.1 Penaeus chinensis | reverse complement strand
AGAAGAGAGAGAGAAGAGAGAGAGACCTAAGAGAAGGAGCGATAAGAGAAAGAGAGGGAAGAGAAAGAGAGAGAGAGACAAGAGGAAGAAAGAGAAAAGAGAAAGAGAAACAAGAGAAAGAGAAAGACAAGAGAAAGAGAGAGAAAAGAGAAAAAGAGAGAAGAGAAAGAGAGAGACAAGAAAAGATAGACAAAAGAAAGAGAGAGAGAAGAGAGAGACAATAGAGATATAAGAACTGAGAGACAAGAGAAAGAGAGACAGAAGAGAAAGAGAGAGACAAGAAAAGAGAGATAAGAGAGAGAGAGAGACAAGAGAAAAAGAGACAAAAGAGATACAAGAGAAAAATACATTAGAAAAAAGAAAGAAGAGAAAGAGAGACAAGAGAAAGAGAGATACAAGAGAAAGAGAGAGAAGAGAAAGAGAGAAGAGTGAGAGAAGAGAAAGAGAGAAAAGAGAGAGAAGAGAAAGAGACATAAGAGAAGAAGAGAAGGAGAGAAAGAGAGACACAAGAGACAAGAGAGAGAGACAAGAAAAAGAGGGAGACAGGAGAAAGAGAGAGACAAGAGAAAGAGATAAACAAAAGAAACAAGAAAAAGAGAGAGACAAGAGAAAGAGAGACAGAAGAGAAAGAGAGACACAAGAGAAAGAAAGAGAAGAGAAAGAGAGAGACAAAATAAAGAGAGAGATAAGTGAAAGAGAGAGATAAGAGAAAAAGAGACAAGAAAGAGAGGCAAGAGAAAGATAGAGAGAAAAAGAGAGACACAAGAGAAAGAGAGGGAAGAGAAAGAGACACAAGACAAGAGAAAGAGAGATATAAGTAAAAGAGAGATAAGAGAGAGACAAGAGAAAGAAGGATACAAGAGAAAGAGTCAAGAGAGAGACAAGAGAAAGAGAGACAAGAAAAAGGAAGAGATAAGAGAGAGAGATAAGAGAAAGAGAGAGACAAAAGAAAGAGAGAGACAAGAGAAAGAGATAGACAAGAGAAAAAGAGACAAGAGAAAGAGAGAGACAAGAAAAGAGAGATAAGAGAAAGAGAGAGACAAGAAAGAGAAAGAAAAGAAAGATAAGAGAAATGGAGGAGAGAGAGAAGCAAGAGAAAGAGAAAAGAGAGAGAGAGACAAGAGAAAGAGAGACAAAAAAAAGAGAGAGACAAGAGAAAAGAGATAAGAGAAAGAGAGAGACAATAGAGAGAGAGAGAAAAAACGAGAGAGAGAAAAGAAAGATATGAGAAACAGAGGAGAGAGAGAGGCAAGAGAAAGAGAAAAGAGAGAGAGAGAGACAAGAGAAAGAGAGAGACAAGAGAAAAGAGATAAGAGACAGAGAGACAAGAGAAAGAAAAAACGAGAGAGAGATAGATAAGAGAAATAGAAATGAGAGAGGCAAGAATAAGAGAAAAGAGAGAGAGAGAGAACGAAAAGAGTAAGAATGAAGAGAGAGAGAGAGAGAGAGAGAGAGAGAGAGAGAGAGAGAGAGAGAGAGAGAGAGAGAGAGAGAGAGAGAGAAAGAGAGAGATAGAGAAAGAAAAGAGTGAGAATGAAGTGAGAAAGGAGATATGACAAGAGAAAACTACATAGGAAAAGAGAAGCGAGAGAGTAGGAAGGAGAGGGAGAGAGAGAGGAGAGGAGAGAAAAATAAGATATAGATAGAGAGTAAAGAGAGATATAGAGTAAGGTGAAGATAAAAGGAAGAGTGAGACTCAACAGATGATCAATCTAAATCTGCGTTCAACCCAACCTCTAAATCTGGAAGTAGTATCTTCCATTCCCTTTCGTCTGACTTATCCTTATGTTCATCTTGGTTTACTCTTTTGTAAATGGATGACTGAAGCTGAAATCAAGATTATTAATATCATTTTCCTCCGCCGGAAACAAAAACCTGCAAAAAAATGACTTACGAAAGCTTGTGAGAGTCGGCGGCGGTTTTCCCGCCATCCCGCAGCACCTGCGCTGCCGCCTCGCCCACCGCCACGCCCTCAGGAGCGACCGAACAGGAGCAGAGGCCGTAGGAAGCTGCGCTCCTCCAAGAAGGACAGGGCGGCTCGGAAGGAAGGACGGGCGTCTCCAGGAAGGACGGGCGTCTCCAGGAAGGACAGGGCGGCTCAGAGACGAAGGTTCGCTCGGGCGCTGCGCCGCTGCCTCTGGCGGAAGCGACTGAATCTCCTCTTCCCGCCTCTCCCTCCTCGGGAACTGACCAATCACGCGCCGCGGCACAGAAGGGCCGACCAATCACGCGCCGCGGCGCAGAAGGGTCGACCAATCACGAACCACGATTCTGGAAGGTAACAGTAAAACGCGTGATGGTCAGTGATACTGGAAAAATACATTTATTTGTTTGTTAATCATTGTTATTATCATTTTCATCTAATTTCCTGCTTTACAATTTAAACAGTGGAGGGAGGAAGGGAGGGAGAGAGAGAGAGAGAGAGAGAAAGAGGGAGAGAGTGAGAGAGGGAGAGGGAGAGGGAGGGAGATGGAGAAAGAGAGAGGGGGAGATAGAGGGA
>NW_025918140.1:0-7500 GCF_019202785.1 Penaeus chinensis | reverse complement strand
GTAAATATATCGATGAAATGTGTCCTGCTAATATAATTATCCTGGAGAAATACCCACTCATCTAAGGATCAATTGAAATAATAAAAAGAGGAAATACGGAAACCTTAACAGTATATATATATATGTATATTTACATATGTATATATATATACATATGTATATTATGTTTATGTATACACACATATATATGTGTATAAATATATGTGTGTATGTATATATGTATATGCATATATATATATATGGATATATGTTTATATATATGGATATCTATGTAAATATATGGATACATATGTAGATATGTGTATAAGTATATAAGTATGTATAAATAGCTCCCACGTGGTTAGCTACAACGTGGCGTGGCCATGCTGGCCCAAGCCAGCCGGTCCAACAGGGCGTGCCCCACGCCACTCACCAGTACTTAAGGCTCAGGATGACCCAGGTCAGCTAGAGTCACTTCAGACTGACCGCTTGTCCGGTCAGGCTGGCCTGCCTCACTAGCTGGGCATAAGGGACAGCCCCCCTCCCCCTCAATTTATTTTCGACGTTGCTGGTGAGTTTTTTAGGGGGAGGAGGATTGTTAAGGCTGGTAAGGTTTACATACATAAGTAAATATATGCATATCAATATATGCATGTATACATATGTGTATGTATATATAGGTATATACATACAGGAATATATATGCATATATGTGTATCTATGTAAATATACATTTATATATATTAATATTTATGTATATGTTTATATATGTATATATTTGCAAATGGGTATATATATGTAAGAATAAATATGTTCAGTTGTGTATATTTGTACATATATATGTACATAAATATACATATATATGCCCACAAATATAATCATACATATGCATATATAGTCATATATATGTGTAATTACATATATTTAGCTAGTTTCTATATATGTACATATATGTAAACGTATATATATTTGTATATGTATATATGTGTATATAAATGTATATTATATATATATGGATATATATAGATATATATGAGTATATAGGCATATGTATGTATTTATTTATGTTTATATATGTATATATATTTGTATATATGTGTATATATGTATATATATTTGCTATATATGTGTATATATGTATATATATATTTGTATATGTGTATATATGTATATATGTATATATGCTTATATATGTCAATATATATGTCTATATTTACGTTTCTATATATATATTTATATGTATATATATGTAATTACATATACATATATGTATATATATTTATATAAATTCATATATATACAAATAGTCAAACACACACACACACACACACATACACACACACACACACACACACACACATAGGTGTATTTATGTATGCATATTAATATATTTATATATATATGTATACATATATATGCATATGTATATATATGTATATATATATATATATATATATATATATATATATATATACATACACACATACACGCATATACATGTATTGATATGTATATATACATGAATATTTATTTGCATATGTATATATGTATACATACCTACATACACCTATTTATTTGAATATATAGGTATATTTATTTATATATATCGATATATATTAATACACACACACACACATACACCTACATATTTAAATATATAGGTATATATATATATGTATATACACACACACACACACACATAAACATATATGTGTGTACTTATGTATTTAAATATATAGGTGTATGTATGTATATATATACATATATATATATACATAATATATATATATATATATATATATATATATATATATATACATGTGTATGTATGTATTTATATTCATACATGCATATATACACTTATATATATATAAATGTTTAGGTATATATATATGTATATATATAAATATATCAATATCTACATTTATATGTATATAAACATAGGAATATGTATACATACATGTATATATATATATAGATATATGTATAAACATATATATATATATATATATATATATGTGTGTGTGTGTGTGTGTGTGTGTATCGCGAATCCTTACCATTTTATGGATACCAAAAAAAAAAAAAAAAAAAAAACAGCGGATTATATTATATATGGTGATCTCCCATAACCTTTGACCTTACACGAACTGATCTACAAGGCAGCAGTTTTGTATAGGGTGAACCCCCATAGCCTTTGACCTTTCAGGGATTGAACTACAAGGCAGCAGTCCGGCACTACTTTCATATCTACATTAGATTGACTCAATATTTTCAAATCCGTGCGTATGGGCGATGCGTGTGTGTGTTCACACACACAAACGTACACAGATATTGGGCTAGTCTTACTGTGATACAACGGTGGTGTTTCACTGCTGCCTTGTAGTTCATCACCTGTATGGTCAAAAGCTATGGGAGTTCGTCCTATACAAAACAGTCCACTGCCTTGTGGCATCTATTAGACGAAAAGGCTTTGGGGGTCAACCCTGAAGAAAAGTCAGGTATCGGAGCTCCTAAGTTCGTTGTCGCTTTCGACCTCGTTCTGGCAACTCCTGCGAAGCTCTAGTGAACCTCATCTCATATTGATTGTAAAGAAAGAAATAAACATTACCATATGCATTTAAAAGCATCCCCAGCGACCTTGTATCTTTATTTTAGTCCTTTAACTTTGTTTTTAGTCCTAAGCTTTTATTTTGATTTTACCATATTTATCCCTGGCCCACCGCGCCTTCGGAGGGTTCTTACCGCTCGGCCCGCTCCGACACGAAAAGCCCCATTAACAAATACAAGCATTGCGATAGTTGACTCCCTCAGGGTCACTTCGTCGCTTACTGTAGGGTTGCATTCACACCAAGAATATTCATTGC
Source organism: Penaeus chinensis (assembly GCF_019202785.1). Taxonomy (NCBI): domain Eukaryota; kingdom Metazoa; phylum Arthropoda; class Malacostraca; order Decapoda; family Penaeidae; genus Penaeus; species Penaeus chinensis. Next base: position 4,657 of record NW_025918140.1, on the reverse strand, counting down.
AACACACACACACACACACATATACATATATATATATATATATATATATATATATATATATATATCGTAAAGGCTATATAGACGTATTAAACATTTGGTTAAGCAGGAGTAGCATAAGGGGCTGATGTCTTTGACTCTTTATTTAGAAGAGTGCAAGCAACACAGATATATGGCAATACGACAAGGTCTGGCAAAAGCGCGGTGCGGGTAGTCGCGGTCAGCCCAGTGGGAGGCGGAAGGCATAATGAGCACAAGGGATGTGAAGTTAGAATGACCCAAAAATTCGTCTAGAAACCACCCTGTGTATACCTCACTTGGTCTCTATGCATATGTATTACTTATGTATACCTCAATTTTTGTCTTTAGCTATGTAAGATAAAAGTTCTTAATTATTTTTCTAGAAGATGATACTTTATTTCATTAGTGTTACATAAAGTCTATATATTTCTATATTATCTTTTTTTTTTTTTTTTTTTTTTTTTTTTTTTTTACTAAGATTAGGAAATTGTAAAATATAATAGTTTACCCTACAAAGTATACAGTATTAAACCTGATACTATAGCTATAATCATAGAGAGAGAGAGAAAGAGAGAGAGAGAGAGAGAGAGAGAGAGAGCGTGAGAGAGAGAGAGAGAGATCAGAGAAGAGTGCCATACAACAGCCTGAAAGTGTTTTAGATTATCGTAAAATATCCGAGGTAAGAAAGAATATTCAGCCGTAATTATATACTAATAAAATCATAAAATACTATACATTTTGATTTATAGAACAAAAGAAAGTAACTATTTGAGGTCAAAATGGAAATTAGAGATAAAGAGTATGTCTTCTTCACAGCTCGTGGCCGGCACATGGCACTTGAACATCCCGATGTGTCTCTCTTATTATTATTAAGAATTTAAAACCCATTCAAAGAGTAAGTGTTCTTAACATTTATAATTGTATACTATTAAAAGGATGTTAATTAAGTCAAAAAAATACTATAATTATTATTCCTAAACTAGAATAATTGTTTCTTTTCTAGGAATGGTTTTTTATTTTATTTTATTTTTTTCTGGTTTATTTGGATTTGCTGAAGATTGGATTTATTCGTCCGTGGTGCTGTGCACAAGAATGAAAGAAAATAACATCTTTGGGAGCCCAGGAAATCGATGAAGAAAAGGAAAGAAGATAGCTGAGAAGAACAACTAATGTAAAGAGTGACAGTTAGGAGTACTGGGACATTTTGGTAAATGTATGTTTATTTTATTGTAAAAGTATTATGATTTATGACTCCATATGTCAACTAAAATTTCTAAGCTCATTAAGTGTTTTGATATTACCCCTTCTCTCAGTTACCTCTAAGGCTGAAGTTAGATCATTAAGAACCTGTATGATTCTTCTTTTATAGTGTGGGTAAAAAAAAAAAAAGTCTAAAGATAACTTTTGGAGAAACCACACATTGGTAATAACAGATAGTGCCCTTCTGGATAAAGTCTTGAGTGGTTCCCAGAGCAAAGGGTCTTTGCTAAGGCGCATAGAAAGGGTGGGCGCTACACTACCTTGACCGGACAATCGCTAGGCAGGCACTCTCTGTGACCTGGGTCAACCTTGGCCTTATATACCCGGGATTAGCGTGGGGACGCCACCGCCGGTCGGCTTGGGTAAGCCCTCGAGAAGCCACGTGGCAGCAAGCGGCCCGCAAGCAGCCGCGTGGCTATAACGTGCTCATGTACACAGTATACATACATATATATATAAATATATATATATGTATATATATGTCAGTGGTTTCTTTGCTTTGTTCTTATAAGCAGAAACCTTTGGTTCTTTTATTCTGGTATCCTCTGGGATATAGATTATCTCGGGCTTATTAAAACAATTGTATTTTCATAAATTATATTGTTCACGCTATATATCACAAATACACTAAATAAAACACGGGAGTCATCAGGAGTGCCGTCAGTGAAGTGTTGGAGGACGAACTATCCGAGCCAAAACTGTCATGCACCAGGGGTGAATTAGCACAAGATAGTCACTGGAGAAGCGGCAGAGCGAGGGCGTCCCGGAGCCCCGGCTCCGTTCGGCGGCCGGCCCCGCTGTCCCTGGCAGCCGCTGGCGCCGGTGCCGGAGCGGGCGAGCGGGCGAGCAGGCAGGGCCTCCGCGCCCTTCCCCCTTCCCCTTGGCGGCAAATCTGCCTGCCCCCGTGGCCGGGAGAAGCGGCAGAGCGAGGGCGTCCCGGAGCCCCGGCTCCGTTCGGCGGCCGGCCCCGCTGTCCCTGGCAGCCGCTGGCGCCCGGTGCCGGAGCGGGCGAGCGGGCGAGCAGGCAGGGCCTCCGCGCCCTTCCCCCCTTCCCCTTGGCGGCAAATCTGCCTGCCCGGTGGCCGGGAGAAGCGGCAGAGCGAGGGCGTCCCGGAGCCCCGGCTCCGTTCGGCCGCCGGCCCCGCTGTCCCTGGCAGCCGCTGGCGCCCGGTGCCGGAGCGGGCGAGCGGGCGAGCAGGCAGGGCCTCCGCGCCCTTCCCCCCTTCCCCTTGGCGGCAAATCTGCCTGCCCGGTGGCCGGGAGAAGCGGCAGAGCGAGGGCGTCCCGGAGCCCCGGCTCCGTTCGGCCGCCGGCCCCGCTGTCCCTGCCGGCCGCTGGCGCCCGGTGCCGGAGCGAGCGAGCAGGCAGGGCCTCCGCGCCCTTCCCCCCTTCCCCTTGGCGGCAAATCTGCCTGCCCGGTGGCCGGGAGAAGCGGCAGAGCGAGGGCGTCCCGGAGCCCCGGCTCCGTTCGGCCGCCGGCCCCGCTGTCCCTGCCGGCCGCTGGCGCCCGGTGCCGGAGCGGGCGAGCAGGCAGGGCCTCCGCGCCCTTCCCCCCTTCCCCTTGGCGGCAAATCTGCCTGCCCGGTGGCCGGGAGAAGCGGCAGAGCGAGGGCGTCCCGGAGCCCCGGCTCCGTTCGGCCGCCGGCCCCGCTGTCCCTGCCGGCCGCTGGCGCCCGGTGCCGCAACCCCCTTCAGGCCGAAGCCCCGGGCTCCGCACCCCCGCCTGACGCGAGGCTTGCAGCGCCCCCGCGGCCGTCGGGGGCTGCGAGGGGGCGTGCGCCCTGACGGGCGGGCGGGAGCGCGCCCTGTCTGCGGTGTTGGGGGCGGAACGGCCGCGGCGACAACTATAAGGGGACGGACGGGTCGCTGGCGGTCGGCGGGCGGGCGGGCGGCGCGCGGCGCCGGCCAGCCCGGGCGGCCTCCCTCCGTTCGCGCGCGCCGTCGGGCACCCCGAGCGCGGCCCGCCGCTCCTCCCCGCCGTCCCCGGCCGGGCTTCTCGGCCAGGCCGTGGTCGGTCCCTCCCCCCTGGGCCGCCGCATCCTCAGAGCCCGCCGAGGCCGGGGCCGAGGCACGGGGCTCGGGGAGCGAAGCGTCGCGAAGCGAGGCCGGCGGGCCGCCCCTGCGCCTTCGGGCCCCTGGAGGGCGTGTCCTGCCTGACGGGCGGGCAGAGGCGGCCCCTGTCTGCGGTGGTGTTGGCCGAACGGCCGTTTTGCCAGCTATAAGGAGGCGCCTTGCCAGCGCGCCTCCGGTCCCTTCCCCCCCCCCCCCCCCCACCCCTTTTCCTCATCCTTCTCCTCGACCCTCCCTCTCTCCCTGAACCCGACTCCTCCCGTTGTGTTCGGGTCGGCAGCAGGCAAGAAGGAGAGCACCTCTTCCCTTGCCTGCCTTCCCGCAGCGCACAGCAAAGGTCGCGGGCTCGCGCCACGCAGCCGGCCGGGGGTCGCCGGGGTAACCATTCCCCGTGCCGCCCCGCTTCTCGGTCGGCTTGTGGCCCTGCCCTTCACACAGGCGACCGCTCCCGTCTAGACGTTCGGAATGGTTTCCGAGTGCCGCCCCCGCGCGGCCTCCCCCTCGCGACGGTCGAGCCCCCGCGGTTCTTCTCGCTTCGGCCACGTCCTGCCGATAGCGTCGAGCTAGATCCCGGGTCGTGACACCCTTGCGGCGAGAGAGAAAGAAACCCCCGGCAATCACACTCCCCTCCCCCATCCCCTTCACGCGCCGCGTCCCCGCGCGCGCGTGCGGGCCGGGGTGAGGCTGGGCCCTCGAGCCCCCAAATCCCCGTTCGTCCGTCCGTTCGTTGGTTCGGTCCTGCGAAGGGGAGGAGTGGGAAGCAAGGAAGCAAGCAAGGAGGGAAGGGCGGGCAGCTGTGCCGCAGGGCGCGGCTGCCCCCCGTCCGCGCCTTTCTTCTTCCCCCATCCCCCCTCTCGCTGCTGCTGACGGCGACGACGACGGTGGCGATGACGATGACGATGGCAAAAGCGAAAATTGCAAAGCAACACGAGAGAGGGCTCGCGCCCGGGTGGGAGCCTGCCGCGGCCGTTGCTCTGGCCCGGCAATGCTCGTCCTCTCCCACCCCTGCGTGCGGCGCACCCTGACGAAGAAGCAAGCCATCCGGCGGCGGTCCGCCTCCACCCCGCTCCCCCCTCTTTCTTTCCAAACTCTTTGCCGCCTCTCTCCAAGCCCCTCCCACCCTCCCTCCCTCCCCCTCTGCGGGGCAGGGCAGGCAGGCAGGGCGGGCGGGAGAGCAGCGCGGCGAGAGCTCGAGAGGGAAGAATAAGGAGAGGAGAGAGCGTGTGGGTGCGCGGACTGGCCCCCCCCCATGCGAAAAGCCGAAAAGAAAAAGAAAAAGAAAAAGGAAGAGCTGGGAAGACTACCCACC
>NW_025918139.1:20000-22500 GCF_019202785.1 Penaeus chinensis | reverse complement strand
GGCATTCCCATGCATCCCCAGGCATCCCCAGGCATTCCCAGGCATCCCCAGGGATCCCCAGGCATCCCCAGGCATTCCCAGGCATTCCCAGGCATCCCCAGGCATCCCCAGGCATCCCCAGGCATTCCCAGGCATCTCCAGGGATCCCCAGGCATCCCCAGGCATCCCCAGCCATCCCCAGGCATCCCCAGGCATCCCCAGGCATCCCCAGGCATCCCCAGGCATTCCCATGCATTCCCAGGCATCCCCAGGCATCCCCAGGCATCCCAAGGCATCCCCAGGCATTCCCATGCATCCCCAGGCATCCCCAGGCATTCCCAGGCATCCCCAGGGATCCCCAGGCATCCCCAGGCATTCCCAGGCATTCCCAGGCATCCCCAGGCATCCCCAGGCATCCCCAGGCATTCCCATGCATTCCCAGGCATCCCCAGGCATCCCCAGGCATTCCCAGGCATTCCCAGGCATCCCCAGGCATCCCCAGGCATCACCAGGCATCCCCAGGCATCCCAGGCAAACCCAGGCATCCCCGCCAAAGGCATCCCAGGCTCCCCAGGCATCCCCAGGCATCCCCCCGGCATTCCCATGACATTCAGGCATCCCAGGCATTCCAGGCCCCAGGGATCCCAGGCATCCCCAGGCACCCCGCATTTTCAGGGATCCCAGGCTCCCCAGGCTCCCCAACATCCCCAGGCCATTCCCAGCTCCCAGCATCCCCAGGCATCCCCGGCATCCCAGGGTTCCAGCTCCCCAGGCTCCCATCATCCCAGGCATTCCCAGGCATCCCCAGGCCGGCCCAACGCGCTTTAAAGCAGTGGAAGGAACTAGCTTACATCCCGACCAGCCTCACGACGACTGCTCGCTTTCAGTCACTGTGCCTTGTTCCTTATGCCTTTTAATTTTTTTTTTTTTTGCATTTTTTTATTAGAATCGTTTTTTGGTCCCTTTTTTTTCCCGTTTTTTTTGTTTTCGTTTCCCTTTTTTTTTGTTTTTTTTTTTCAGATTTTTTTGGGTTTAGAATAAATTTTCTTTTGGAAAAGGGGTTTTTTGGGGGGGTTTTTTTTTAGGTTTCAAAATTAAAAAATTTTTTTTTAAATTTTTTAAACTTTCAGGCACCGGCAAAATTAAAAAAAAATCCACCACCTTTTTTTTGGGGTTTTTTTCAAGGGGGGGTTTTGGGTTTTAAAATTTTTTCAAAAAATTTTTCTTTTAAATTTTTGGGAAAAATTTTTTTTTTTAAAAATTTTTTTTTTTAAATATCATTTTTGGGGGGGGGGGGGTTTGGGGGGTGGGGGGTTTTATTTGGGGGTTTGGGGTGTTTTTTTGTTTGTTTTTTTGTTTTTGCTTTTTATTTTTTTTTTTATTTTTTTTTATTAAATAATTTTTTTTATTTTTTTTTTTTTTTTTTACCCCCCTTTTTTTTTTTTTTAAAAAATTTATTATTTTTTATAATAAATTTTTGTTTTGTTTTGTTTTGGGGTTTTGGGTTTTTTTTTTTATTTTAATATATATATTATTTAAATTTATATTATATTTTAATTTTCGGAAACGCAAAAAGGGTTTGGGGGGGGGGGGGTTTGGGGGTTTTCGTTGGTGTTTGGGGGAAAAAATTTTTTCTTTTTTTTTTTTTTTTTATTTTTTTGTTGTTGAATTTAAAAATTTTTAATTTTTTATTTTAAAAATTTTGTTGTTTGTTGGGTTGTTTTGGGTGGGGGGGTGGTGTTTTGTTTGGGGTGTGGTTGTTTGCATTTTTATGTTTTTTTTATTTTTTTTTTTTTTTAAATTATTTTTTATTTTCATTTTATTTTTATTATATAATTTTTGAATTTGGGTGTGTTGGGGTTTGTTTTGGGTTAAAAATATTTTTTATTTTTTTTTAATTTGGGGTTTGGGGGTTTTTTGGGTTGTTTGGGGTTTTTTTTTTGTTTTTGGGGTGTTTTTTTTGGTTTTTGGTGTTTGTTGTTTTTTTGTTGTTGGGTTTTTTGGGGTTTTTTTTGGTTGTTTGTTTGGGGTTTTTGGGGGGGTTTTTGTTGGGGGGGTTGGGGTTTTTGGGTGGGTGGTTTGGTGTGGTGATTGGGGGGTTTTTTTTTTGGGGGTTTGGTGGGGGTTTTGGTGGTTTGTTGGTTTTGTTTGTTGTTGTGTTTTTTTTTTTGGGTTTGTGGGTTTTTTGGGGAAATGGTTTGTTATGTTTTTTAAATTTATTTTTTTTTATTTTTTAAAAAAAATTAATTTTTTTTGGGGGTTTTGGGGGGTTTTGTTGTTTGGGTTGTGTGGGGGAAAATATTTTTAATTTTTTAACCCCCAACCCCCCAAAAAACACCCAAACACCAAAAACAAAAAACCCAAAAAAAAAACACCAAACAAAAAAAAATTTATAATATTTTAAAATTTTAATAAAATATATATATTTTATAAATATATTTTTTTTTTTAATATAAAATTTATAATTTTAATAAATTAAATAAAAAATTAATTTCTTTATATATATTATATATATTTTTTA
>NW_025918139.1:0-2500 GCF_019202785.1 Penaeus chinensis | reverse complement strand
TAACGGAGGTGATGATGATGACGATGGTGATGATGATGATAAGGAAGAGGGAGGATTAGCATTATTATAATTATCATAATCCTCTACAACTACTACAACTACTAGACTACTATTACTACTTCTACTGCTACTGCTACTATTTCTACTGATTACTACTGCTACCACAACTACTTCTGTTACTACAACTACTAAACAACTACTGCTACTACTACTACTGCTACTACTACTACTACTACTACTACAACTACTGTACTACTACTACTACTACTGTTACTACTGCTTCTACTATCAGTGCTACTACCATAAATACCCAACTACTACAAACTGCTACTACTCTTACTACTACTATTAGAACTACTACCTTAATTACCAAACTACTTTCACTACTACTTTTATCACTATTACTACTATTACTAGTCTTTTTATTACTACTTTTACGACAACTCCTACGCTACGACTGTTAACACCGATACATCTCCTATTAACTATACTATCACATCTATTTTTGATTAAGGTGATGATTCCGTACACTTAATTTCTGGCGCTAATTAGTTCAACACTAGAAGTCTCCGCAAATTCATAGAACGTTACAAAGTTTAAATGAATCTATACGGATGAAAGACAAAGATTATTTTTGAGTGGCTAGAATGAATTTGAAACAGGATATACGATCACGAGGCTACGTATATGTATATCTAGAAAATAAAAAAGTGAGAAATGAGAAAATACACTTATATTAAATCTTCTCCATATTTGCTTTCACTGTTTAGTGTCACCAAACATACTCTTGTCAGCACGTTTGCACAATTTACGTTTGTTTTAATTTATGAACGTACACATACACACGCACATGCAGCGCTTGGGTGTGTACTTGCAGAACACACCCAAGCTGAGAAGCAGTGAAGAATAACACAGTCCAAGTATATCGTCTCCAACCTTGAGCGGTAAGAGATATGCAAATTTGATGTAAATTATCTTTAGTTTTACACTTTCCTCCACGTGTAAGTTGGAAAGCCTGTACCAGAACGCCCGGGAGAGCTGAAGCCTAAAATTATGTGCTCCTCCGTCCCACCATGAATAAAACATGACGTTTCTCGGCCTTTAAGAATTTAGTTTTCAGGATTCCTCTCTGGGAGGAAAGGACGCGATCATCACTTTTAAGGCGGTGCTGCTTCTGGCGCGGAGGAAGGCGGTGGTGGCGAGGGGGGAGGGGGGCTCGTGGTTGGTTGTGGTTGGCTTCGATGTGGTGTTCTAAGGTTGTCAGCGGTTGGCTCGTGGTTGCTAGTGGCTGCGGTGAGGTGTTCCGTATTAGCAGTGGTGGCTCTGGTGCGGTGGACAGTGGTACGCTCATCGGCTGTGGTTGCCTATAAGGAGGTGCTTCATAACTATTAGCAGTTGGTTCTGTGACCCGTAGATGGCAGTTGTTGCTGGGATATGGTGTTCTTTGTCTTACCCTAACACTGAAACATATCACTCGGAACAAAAAATAGTTTTCTTATAGACTCATAGACTCCATTTCTCACAATTTTTTTTATTTTTTTATTATTATTTCTGCATGTCTCTCGTTCTTCTCATGAATCATGCATGATTCGTTATAGTTGGCTTCGATGTGATGTGCTGTGGTTGGCCTTAGTATGATCCATAGTTAACAATATTTGATTCTGTTGGGATGCTCTGTGGTTGGAAGTGGTTGCATCTGTTGGGATGCTCTGTGGTAGGCAATAGTTGGCTGTAATGCAGTGTTCCATTTAGACAGAAGTTGGCTCTGCTTTGGTGGCCAGTAAGTTAGACAGGTTAGCCAAGATACGTGCTCATCGATTGGTAGTGGTTGGCTGTTGTGAGTCGCTCTATAATTGGTAGCAGTTGGTTGTATGAAACTATAAAACGAACCTTATTCTCACAGTGGACAAACAAACAAAAAAAAAATCCTTTCTCTTAAGGACCCACATTTTATTCAAATTTACTCGATTATATTTACAATACGTTGAGAAATATACATAGCGAGCTTATCCCACAAAGCTACTCATGTACCATTAAAAAGGATGCACACAGCACGACAGTCCAGACCCCAGTCCCTCAGGCTTATTCAAAATTGAGTTTTCGAAAGAGGAATTCAGAGAAAATAATGTAGAAAACTGATATTCACCGAAAAAAAGAGACAAAAACAACAACTACAATAAACAAAACAATAAACAAATAGACCCAACACCAACAGAAAAAAAACAAAACAGTAATGTTTCTCGGGCGCTACAGCAAGAAATAGCCTTTGCCGAGGTATTGTCGAAGGGACCCAGAACACGAGGATACGCACTGTCACTTCCAGAATGCACTGAACGATATATGCGCTAAAGGGAGTGATTTTCCAGGAGGCTTACTCTTCCGGCATACGTGTTGCGAGCTCGAGGATGTTACTGAAGAGAGAGACAGGCAGACAGACAGACAGACAGACAGACAGACAGACAGACAGACAGACAGACAGACAGACAGACAGAGAAAGACA
>NW_025918138.1:15000-24606 GCF_019202785.1 Penaeus chinensis | reverse complement strand
TAACTATTCTTTGATGTCATAGTAGATAAATTTGTTGATAAGAAAATCGGTGTTTTTTTATTTCTTAATATTGGGGGTTTTTTTTTTTTTAAGAAAAAGCCCTCCTTTTTTCTCAGGTTTTCGACTACATATTTTTCTTCTGTTTTTCCCTTATGGTTTATATATAATAATGATAAAAAAAAACTAACCTCTCTTTGATGACGAAGTAGAAAACGTTAGAAAAGAAAATAGCTAGAAAATAGATTAGAATAGTAAGGAAATAGATCAAAACGCTCTCCTTTCATAGGGTTTTTGACTATATCCTCCTCTTCTGTTTTTCCTTATATATAATAATAATAATAAAAAAAAAACTAACCTCTCTTTGATGTCGTAGTAGATAAAACACCTCCTTTCATCTCCTACATATTTTTCTTCTGGTTTTTCCCTTATGGTTTATATATAATAATAATGATAAAAAAAAACTAACCACTTTTTGATGACGAAGATAAAACGCCTCCTTTTTCTTCAGGATTTTCGACTACATATTTTTCTTCTGTTTTTCCTTTATGGTTTATATATATATAAAAAAAACAAAAAAACTAACCTCTCTTTGATGACGAAGTAGAAAAACGTAGATAAGAAATAGATAAGAAATAGATAAAACGTCTCTTCCTTTCATAGGGTTTTTGACTATATCCTCCTCTTCTGTTTTTCCTTATGGTTTATATATAATAATAAAAAAACAAAAACTAACTAACCTCTCTTTGATGTCGAAGAAGATAAAATGAAGATATAAATGCCTCCTTTTTTTTTAGGATTTTCGACTACATATTTTTCTTCTTTTTTTTCCTTATGGTTTATATATAATAATAATAAAAAACAAAAAAAAACTAACCTCTCTTTGATGACGAAGTAGATAAAACGAAGATAAAACGTCTCCTCCTTCCATAGGATTTTCGACTAAATCCTCCTCTTCTGCCTCTTCGATGCGGTTGAATATCTAACCCTTTATCTTCGTTCGACGTAAAAATAGCTTCACGCGTCTCAAAATCCCTTCAGTTGGCGGTCGATCAGAGCCTGTCACTGAGAAGATGTTAATTCAGTTGATTTCCATTTTCTATTTTTCTATTTTCTCGAGGGAATCTTAGTCATTAGGTACTGTGTGAAATAAATCTTGGACATTGCTGTATCGGACTATACTATTTACTATTATTTATAGGGTAATATACCGAACTATAATTATGAAAATAATTATAATCATACTTTACTATGATTGGAATATACTATTATAGCAATTTATTATATAATTTCATTATTTTAGATTATTGATTATAATTCAGATGCTTAATTTAGATTACTGATTATTCATTATAGATTTTTATATTCTTCTAAATGTTCCATATGAATTAAATCTTGTATGAATAAAAAAATAATAATAATAATAAAAAATATTATATGTCTTTCAATCAATATTATATTTTATATAAAATTATATATCTTTCAATCAGTATCATATTTTATATTATATAATATTATATATCTTGAAATCAATATTATATTCTATTTCATATAATATATATCTTTCAATCAATTTCATTTTTTATATTATATAACAGTATTTATCTTTAAATCAATATTAAATTTTATTTGATATTATATTATATCTTTTAATCAATATCATATTTTTTATTGTATAATATTTTATATCTTTAAATCAATATTATGTTATATATAATGTTATGTATCTTTCAATCAATATTATATTTCTAATAATATTATATACCTTTCAATCAGTATCAAATTTTATGTTATAAAATATTATTTATCTTTCAGTCAACATTATATTTCATATGATATAATATGTATCAATATTATTTTATATATAATATTATATATCTTTAAATCAATATTATATTCTATATTATATAAAATTACATATCTTTCAATCAATATTATATTTTATATAATATTACATATCTTTAAATCAATATCATATCTTATATTATATAAAATCATGTATCTTTCAATCAATATCATATTTTATATAATATACATCTTTTATTAAATATATAAATATAATATTGATTTAAACTTATTCTTCCATTGCTCTATAAATAAAAGATTAAAAGAAAAATCTTTATTGAGATTATATTCCAACATTTCTCTAATTGTCAATTATTCCATTATTATTAATTCTATCATTCTATTAATTCTAATACAAATTATATTATTCTATTATTGTCAATTTTATCATTCTGTTCTATTATTCTTAATAAATTGTAATTAGATTTTCTTAATTAATTGTAATTCATTTGATTTTGTTTATTCAGCTTCTTAATCAATTGTAAGTTGCCAATTATCTCATTTTGTCAATTTAGTTTATTTATTCAATTAATTGTAAGCATTCTATTTCGTTTAATTGTATTTTCACTGATGCTATTTCAAATCAAGAATATTATAATCATTATTGTTATTCAAAATCAAGAATATTATATTTATTATCATTTCAAATCAATATTATATTTATTATCATTTCAAAACAAGAATATAATATTTATTATCATTTCCATTCAAGAATATTATAATTATTATTATTTCAAATCAAGAATATTATATTTATCATTATTTCAAAACAAGAATATTATATTTATTATTATTTCAAAACAAGAATATTATATTCATTATTATTTCAAAACAAGAATATTATATCTATTATCATCTGAAATCAAGAATATTATATTTATCATTTAGAATATTATAATTACTATTATTTCAAATCAATATTATATGTATTATTATTTCAAAACAAATATTATATTTATTATTATTTCCAATCAAGAATATAATACTTATTATTACTTCAAAACAAGAATATTATATTTATTATTATTTGAAGCCAAGATTATCATATAACAAGCATTAACAAACATAGCGTCATTGAAAATACATGATGCTTGTAACATAATATCATTGATCTGAAATGATAATTAAATACATTATCAATTTGAAATAATAATAAACATAATAATATTGATTTGAAATAATAATTAAATATATTGTTGATTTGAAATATTAAATAAATATAATATCATTGATATGAAATAATATTTAATATATTGAATTAAAATAATAAATATAATATTGATTTTAAATAATAGTAAATATAATATTATTGATATATATGTATATGTTATGTATATATATTATATATACACACACACACACATATATATATATATATATATATATCTTATATATTTATATATATATATATATATAAATGTGTGTGTGTGTGTATAATATGTATGTATGTATGTATGTATATATATATATATATATATATATATATGTTATACACATATATATATGTTATTCCACATATATATATAAATATTCCTATATTTGTATATGAGGCAGGGAATTGTCCTTGCTTTTCTCTCTTTTGTAATTAATGGAATAAAGTGTTTTTACTTTTATTTTTTTACTTTGTGGTACTTTGTGTTACAGGGAAACAAATACAGGAAAAAAACAGGATAAAAAAAATACAGGGAAAAAAATCAAGAAAAAAAAAAGAAATTTGCTTCCCTTTTGAATTTAGAACGATGAAGCGAAATACAAGGGAAAAAAACAAAAAACTTCCCATTCATTGCTCTGCTTGCAATATATTCGACAGGAATTCCATACTCCCCTTTCTGTATTAGTATTAGTAATATAATATAATATATATAATACTAATAATATATAATATATATCATACTTGTAATATATACAATATATATAATACTAATATATATAATATATATAATACTAATGATATATATAATACATATAATACTAGTAATACGTATAATATATATAATACAAATTTAGTAACTCGGTATTAGTATTAGAATTATGATATATATAATACTAATAATATATATAATATATACAATAATAATAATAATATATATAATACAAATAGCATATATCATATATATAGTACTAATTTAGTAAGTCGTATTGTTATTAGAATTATAATATAATATTTATAATACTAAGAATATATATATAATAAACATAATACTAATAATATATACAATATATCTAAAACTAATTCAGTAACTCATATTACTATTAGAATTATAATATAATATATATAATACTAATAATATATATAATGTAAATTTATTAACTTGTATTAGTATTAGAATTGTAGTAAAATATAAATAATAATAATAATATACATATAATACATATAATACTATGTAGTAATTCTTTATATAGATAATACTAATAATACTAATAATATATATACAATATACATAATACTAATAATATATATAATACATGTAATACTAATTTGGTAACTCGTATTGGTATTATAATTATAATATAATATATATAATACTAATAATATAAATAATACTAATAATACAAATAATATATATAATATATATAATACAAATTTATCAACTCATATTAGTATTAGAATTATAGTAAAATATATATAATACTAAAAATATATATGATATAAATAATATCTATAATACTAATAATATATAAAATATATATTATACTAATAATACTAATAATATATATAATACATATAATACTAATTTAGTAACTGGTATTATTATTAGAATTATAATATATGATATATAATACTGACGATATACATAATATATATATAATACTAATAATATATATAATATATATAAAACAAATTTATTAACTTGTATTAGTATTAGAATTATAGTAAAATATATATAATACTAATAATATATATAATATATATAATACTAATACTATATATGATATATATAATACAAATTTAGTAATGTATTAATATTAGTATTAGAATTAGAATATAATACATAATATATATAATATATATAATATATATAATATATATAATATATATAATATATATAATATATATAATATATATAATATATATAATATATATAATATATATAATACTAATTATATATATAATACTAATAATACTAATAATAATAATTATATAATACTTATAATATATATAATATACATATTACTAATAATATATATATTATATATAATATTAATAATATGTATAACATATATAATACTAATTTAATAACTCATATTAGTATTAAAATTATAATATGATATACACAATACAAATAATATATATAATATATATAATATCAATAATATATATAATATATAATACTAATAGTATATATAGTACTAATAATATATATTACACTAATAATATATATAATAAATATAATACTAATTTAGTAACTCATATTGTGATTATAATTATAATATAATATAATATAATACAAATAATATATATAATATATATAACATATATAACATATATATATTTTTTTTCTTTTTTTTTCTGTGCCGTATCAGAGTTGGCGACCAGGTTTAATGTCATGGTTGTACAAGGGAGTGTACGAAGGTGGTTTCCCGTTGCCTTCCTTCAGGGGATGGAAGAGTTCACCGTCTCTCTTCCCCGACGACACCTGCGTTTGACCTCTGAAGGCGATATGTCGCTTTCTCGCTGTGAGCTGGAGTATCGCGGCATATAATATATATAATATATATAATATATATAATATATATAATACTTATAATATATATAATACATATAATACCAATTTAGTAACTACTATTAGTATTAGTATTATAAAATAATATATAATACTAATAATATATTTAATATATAAAATACTAATAATATATATAATATATATAATACTAATAATATATATAATATATACAATACTAATTTAGTAACTCGTATTGTAATTAGAATTATAATATCATATATATAATACTAATAATATATATAATATACATAATACAACTACTACTAATAATATATATAATACTAATAATATATTTAATATATGTAATACTAATAATATATATAATAAAAATAATTTTAATGTAGTAACTTGCATTAGTATTAGAATTATAATATAATATATATAATACTAATAATATATTTAATATAAATTATACTAATTCAGTAACTTGTATTAGTATTAGAAATATAATAAAATATATATAATAATAATACTAATCATATATATAATATAAATGTATTAGCATTAGAATTATAATATAATATATATAATACTAAAAATATTTATAATATATATAATACAAATATAGTAACTCAGTATTTGTATCAGAATTATAATATCATATATATAATACTAATAATACATATAATATAAATAACATATAATATATATGATATATATAATACTAATAATATATATAATAAATAGAATATATAGAATATATAATACTAATAATATACATAATACATATAATACTAAAAATATATATAATATACATAATACTAATAATATATATAATACATATAAAACTAATTTAATAACTCCTATTCATATTAGCATTATTATATAATATATATAATACTAATATAATATATATAATACATACAACACTAATTTATTAACTCGTATTAGTATTAGAATTATAATACAATATATAAAACACGAATAATATATTTTTGACAGGAATTCCACACTCTTCTTGTGTTCTTTTTCCCTTTTATTCATTTATTCTTTTTTTTTTTTTATTTGTATGTATTATTCTCTTTTTTTTTCTTTTTTTTTGTATTTCTTTATTTTTTTTTTTCCTGTTTTTGGCCTTTTTTGCAATTTAAAAATTCCTGTGGCTTCCAGAGAGCTATTTATTTGTAAAATTGTGATGGTGAACTTGTGATTCTCGTTTTTGCAAATTGTTTTTGCGACTCGGATTAGTGACTCGGATTAGTGACTCGGATTAGTGACTCGGATTAGTGACTCGGATTAGTGACTCGGATTAGTGACTCGGATTAGTGACTCGGATTAGTGACTCGGATTAGTGACTCGGATTAGTGACTCGGATTAGTGACTTGGATTAGTGACTCGGATAAGTGACTTGGATTAGTGACTCGTTTTGGCGACTCGGATTAGTGACTCGGATAAGTGACTCGGATTAGTGACTCAGATTAGTGACTCGTTTTAGCGACTCGGATTAGTGACTCGGATTAGTGACTCATTTTTGCAATTCGGATTAGTGACTCGGATTAGTGACTCATTTTTGCGACTCGTTTTTGCAATTCGGATTAGTGACTTGGATTAGTGACTCGGATTAGTGACTCGGATTGGAGACTCGGATTAGTGACTCATTATTGCAACGGATTAGTAACTCGGATTAGTGATTAGTTTTAAGTAACTTGTTTTTGCAACTCGGATTAGTATTATAGTATTTATATTAGTATTATAGTATCATTAGTATTATAGTACTTATATTGGTATTATAGTATCTATATTAGTATTATAGTATTAATAGTATTATAGTATTATTAGTATTTTAGTATTTATATTAGTATTATAGTATCATTAGTATTATAGTACTTATATTGGTATTATAGTATCTATATTAGTATTATAGTATTAATAGTATTATAGTATTATTAGTATTATAGTATTTATAATAATATTATAGTATTTATATTAGTATTATAGTATTAATATTATAGTATTAATAGTATTATAGTATCATTAGTATTATAGTATCATTAGTATTATAGTATTAGTATTATAGTATTTCATATTAGTATTATAGTATTAATATTATAGTATTATTATTATCATAGTATTTTATATTAGTATTATAACATTTATACTAGTATTATAGTATTGGAATTATAATATTTATATTAGTATTAGAGTATTAGTTTTATAGTATTATGGCATTTATATAAGTATCATAGTATTATAATTATAGTATTAGAATTATAGTATCAGTATCATAGTATTTATATTAGTATTATAGTATTGGAAATATAGTTTTAATATTAGTATTATAGTATTAGTATTATAGTATTTATATTAGTATTATAGTATCATTAGTATTATAGTATTAGAATTATAGTATTTATATTGGTATTAGAGTATTTATATTAGTATTATAGTATATATATTAGTATTATAGTATTCATATTAGTATCATAGTATTAGAATTATAATATTAATATTAGTATTATAGTATTAGTATTATAGTTTCATTTGTATTATGGTATCATTAGTATTATAGTATTAGTTTTATAGTATTTATATTGGTATTATAGTATTTATGTTAGTATTATAGTATCTATATTAGTATTATAGTATTAGTATTATAGTTTTATTAGTATTAGTTTTATAGTATTATTAGTATTATAGTAATTATACTAGTATTATAATATTAATATTATAGTATTATGGTATTTATATAATTATCATAGTATTAGAATTATAGATATTATATTTAAAAAAAAATCATTATCTTTAAAATAATAAAAATTATTTCAAATAATTATTTATATTTAAAAAATCATTAAAAAAAAAATTCTTCATGTTTTCATCTTTTTTTTTTCGTTTTGTTTCACTTTTTTTTTATTGTTTTTTTTCATTTTTTTTCAGTTTTTTCCCCGAGAGATTTTTTTTGTCCATTAAATCATCTTATTTCCCAATAAAAAAAAAGAAAAAATTAATTAATTAGTCACGACAGATCAGTTAATTAGTAATAAATAATTAGTTATTGAGATTTAATTAATTAATTTAATTTAAAAAAAATGGAAATAATTCTTACTCAGACGAAGAAGAAGGAGACGTTCGTTGGGCTCTTTTGTTGACGTTCGTGTAAGGTGAATCCGGATGCGCGAAGGGGAATCCGGAATGATCGTTCGTGTAAAGTGAATCCGGATTCATCGTTCGTGTGAAGGGAATCCGGATGCGCGAAGGGGAATCCGGATTGATCGTTCGTGTAAGGTGAATCCGGATTAACAGTTCGTGTGAAGGGAATCCGGATTGACCGTTCGTGTAAGGTGAATCCGGATGCGCGAAGGGGAATCCGGATTGACAGTTCGTGTAAGTGAATCCGGATTGATCGTTCGTGTGAAGGGAATCCGGATTGACCGTTCGTGTAAGTGAATCCGGATGCATAAATTAATCCGGATGCGGAAAATTAATGTGGATTGATCGTTCGCGTAAGGGGAATCCGGAGTGACCGTTCGTGTAAAGGGAATCCGGATGCGTAAACCAATCCGGATGCGGAAATTGAATATGGATTGATCGTTCGTGTGAAGGGAATCCAGACTCATCGTTCGTGTAAAGTGAATGCGGATTGATCGTTCGTGTGAAGTGAATCCGGATTAGTGAGTGAATCCGGATTGGCCGTTCGTGTAAGGGAATAACCCGGATGCGTAAAGGAATCCGGATTGACCGTTCGTTTAAAGTGAATCCGGATCATCCGGATTCCTAAGGGAATCCGGATACGTAAGTAAATCCGGATGCGAGAGTGAATCCGGATCGGTCGTTCGTGTAAGGGAATAACCCGGATTCAAAAGTGAATCCGGATGCGTAAAGTGAATCCGGGTCGGTCGTTCGCCCAAGTAAATCCGGATTCGTATAGAATAGATTCTTTTTTTTCTTTTTAGTTTTTAATTTTTTTTTTTTTTTTTTTAATGTAAGGATGTATGAGACTTAAAAAATATATACAAAAATGTACAAATATAACATATTATCTTTTTATGAAAGGGATTTTGAATGCTTTTCATAATTCTAAATAAAAGGTCATTGAAAA